>NC_143095.1:1224621-1527651 GCF_061535455.1 Colias philodice | reverse complement strand
GTACAGTTCAAGGAAGTTTGGCGGTATAATGCTATCATAAATGATTGTTTTTGCATTTTACAAGAAACGAGTAAAAAATATAGAAGGTGAAATATTATATATTACTTCGTTATAATAAAAAGTAAAGTTCCGTAAGAGATTTAAAATGCGTGTTTAACTTATTTATTTTAATCGGTGACGAGGAGCTAAAGCTATTCCCACTTGAACTTTAACTTACCAACACTTACTTAGATAATAAGTATAGGTCAATGCTTGGTCAATGTATATAAAATAACAATACCGACTTCTCAAATCTCATTGCCAACTAAAAGAAAGTAAAACAAGAGCTTGCTTTTAATTGGCATATGCAGTGAAAACAGTAAAATCCAAGCAAGTGGGCATTCGAAAACAATTATACCTACAGCGACTCGTAGACACAACAAACCATCCGGAATAGGGAAAAGTAAAATGTCGGACAGTAAATTTACGTATAGTGCACAAGCTAGTATATAGATTAATGGCGTGCCATACCGGACCGTAAAAAATCGGAATGCCGGACCGTAAAATTCCTTGTAGTGGACAAACGCCCTTATAGGTATATTAAGAAGAGCTGGAACGTCAACACATTTACACATTGCACATGTTAGGCCGGGAGATACTGACACAAAATTTCGGGTCATTTGTAACAGGATGGCGGTCTAGAGGGGTCTTAGTACGCAATGACAAAAAGAAAAATGATGGTCAGAACGCTGGTACCGGCGGACTAGTCGCGTGGGTGTTAGTCACACTCGTCGGATAAATAGCGAAAGTCCAACGATTTGTAACACAAAAATTTTAGAATTTACCGATAGCCCTTAAAAAAGATGTAGGCGGTAGTGTCATGCCATACAGTTACGATGTGACTTACAGTCCGCCATACCGACGTGAATGCGTTGATTTAAAAAAAACAATTCAACCATTTGTACCGGGCTCACTTTTGCACAGGTAACCATCGTCGTGCAGCCATTTACTAAAATCGCCATGCCATACTTTTCGGACGATTCCAAATGGTCGCCATACCGCGGAAAATCTGCAAATTTTTGAATTTTTTTTTCTCGCCAAACGATTTGTACCACCCTACATTTTTTTTTCAACAACTCCTGAATGATTATAAATAGAAGTGTGATAATGCCATACCTGTGGGAGGTGGCGAATGTGTATAAGATTTTTTTCTTATTGTAAGATTTTATTCGTAGTTTGAACGATTTGTAGCAGTATGGCACTAATTTTTCCCTCTATTAAAAGTATGGCAAATATAATAATGGTCACGTTGCATCATATACTTTCCAAAAATGCCGTACTGGTACAAATCGCCAATTCTTTTCATTTTTTTTTTACGTCTTGGCTTAAGTCTTACAATCATCCGCCCCATGTTTGCAATCTGCGATATTTTTTTCTAGGTAGAATTGTATACAAACAAACAGAATATAATGATCCCATACTGTAAAAAATTATTTTACGTATTGTACAGTCGTATTGTTTGAAACGTGACGAATAAATTAATTTTCAAGTATGGCAGCACTTTTTCCCCCTACTAGAAGTATGGCAAATATAATAATGGTCACATTTTATCAAATACTCTCCAAAAATCCAAATGCAATACTGGTACAAATTGTTTGGCGAAAAAAAATTTTTTTTTGCAGATTTTCGGCGGTATGGTGGCCATTTGGAATCGTCCGAAAAGTATGGCATGGCGATTTTCGTAAATGTCTGCACGATGATGATTACCTGTGCAAAAGTTAGCCTGGTACAAATGTTTGAATTGTTTTTTTTTTTAATCAACGCATCGCGTCGGTATGGGGGGCTGTAAGTTACACCGGAAAAGTATGGCATGACACTACCGCCTACATCTTTTTTATGGGCTATCGGTGAATTCTAAAATTTTTGTGTTACAAATTGTTTGACTTTCGCTATTTATCCGACGAGTTCGACTAACGCCCACGCGACTAGTCCGCCGGTACCAGCGTTCTGAGTTCTGACCATCATTTTTCTTTTAGTCATTGCGTAATAAGACCTCTGTAGAACCGCCATTCTGTTACAAATGACCCGAAATTTTGTGTCAGTATCTCCCGGCCTATGTATGTGTCATATTTTGCAATTGTTTATAAATACAGGGTGATGTAATTGGTGTAGTACGAATATCTAAAAATCTATGAAGAATTTTGTGATACAGTAAATGGAAGAATTATAGACTATTTTACAGTATTTAATAAAATCATTTAATTTTTTGTTCATTTTCATTAGAAATGTCAATTTTTCTCACCAAGGTGGAAATTTGGATGATAAGGATCTTGTTAGAAAAATATAAATTTAGACTAAAATCGGCATTTTTTTTTTCAAAAATCAAATTACTAATTAATAATCAGAGTTATCACATTATTAAAAAAAATAAGCCAAACTATACACAATTTTTACCTACTTGATGCAATCCTCAAAGATCATGGACATAGTGTATTGCGCCTTCCACCATACCATCCAGAACTCAACCCAATAGAGTTACTATGGGCATAATTAAAGGGAAAGTAGCATCACAAAATGTGAACTTTAACTTGAAAACTGTGGAAGAATTATTTAGAAAGGAAGCAAATGCTATTAGTCTGGATATGTTTAGTGACGTTTGGAGAAAGACGCGAGAACATGAGGAAAAATATATTCAATTAGAACCAAAAGTAGATAATTACACTGACTCATTTATAATAACATTAAGAAATTCCGACAACGAAACATCGAGTTCTTCGAGCGATGAAAGTTACAGTGAAGTAGAAGATTACGATTATGATTAAATAGATTCTTCTTCTTCTCTATAGATACTGCTTTCTGAATTGGTGGTAATTGTTAAAACTGTTAAACTGTTATGACGATTCAAAAGTGCTTCTAGAAGAAGTCTAATTGTATAAATGTTTGAGTTTGAGTTTAAAACCAATAGTGTGAAAATTATACAATAAACATGTAACACATATTTGTTAGCGCGTATTGGTAGGTATTACGTACTTACTACAAATATAATATTTCTTAGATATCTTTACTCGACCAAAGTCAGGAATTTAATTATTATTTGATAATTGAATGATTATTAATACTTTTATCCAATTGATTATTATTAGAATAAATAATTAACTTCATCAATTGATTTACTTTTAAATTATAATTTTACAGGTAAATTATGAGAGCTTTCATAAGTAATTATATTTGCATATATATATATCTACAACGCACCCATTTTACAATTCAAGTCTAAAATGAAACTAGAGTCGCATTTATTTTTGAACATACTGTAAGTGAAATTGCATAAGTGTGAGTACTGTGAACATGCCAGCTTTCCCTAATTGACCTATAGCGATGCGCATAAAGAATTATGGTAAATTTAATTTTTTGGAAGCAATCAATCAATGTCAGTTTTTCAATTGAGTTTTGAATTTCGCACTATTGCACAATACTTTGTTGTTATATAAAGTACTATTAAGCACCAATTCTAATGTTATTCTTGAATCTAAAGTCGTCTCCATCGTAGTCCTTGTTGGTAAGCTAATTTTTTAAGTCCAGAATGCTCATACACTCCCGCGGATCCCAGCGAAAGGGCCGTGGGTTACTCCGGACTTTAAGTAAAGGCTTATAGTCCCTTTGCTCTTGATACCTACTTGTATGGTATTGTAGTGTAATGTGTTGAAGTCTGCAGTGCGCTGTGTTGTGCTGTTCTTGCGTCGTATGTTGCGATAAATTGGATTTGTGCGTTGAGTGACATTTTATTGAGCTGTGCTATGTTGTATTGTATAATTGTATTACATAGATAGCAGTAGATATTTGTTGTGTTGTGCATGTATTACATTTCTTATTACGTAGTGTTGTGCTGCGTTATATTGCAGTTATGTGCGGTTTTTTTTAATATAAGGCATCAATCATCACAGGGTGTTCGCATCACCTCTGGAATATTGTCCAGAGACATTATTTACATTTTTTATTTATTTTCAAAAACACAATTTATAGTCACATAATAAATTAAAAGTAAAACTATTTACATTACAATTAATTAAATAACAAAACTAAAAATATCAAATAAAATGTTATACGAACGTTAAAATACTGGGTAATATAAAAATTGTACAATTAAAGTCAGAATTCACAAAATGTTATGTGCGTTATGTATGCCAGTGTGTATTCCATTTCATTACATTATATTGTTACGTTACTCTATAGTGTACACTACGTAGTACTCACTCGTCGGAGGTGTGCGCGCGCGGCCTGGCGGGCGGGTCGCGGGCGGGCAGCAGGCGCTGCGTGTCGGGCGCGGCGCGCGCGAACGCCGCCGCCGCTTCTGCCGCGAGCTCCTCGTCGCATGTGGATGCGTCGTCGTCCACTGCGCAATAACATATTATTAGTTATTAGCTGCCCAGCAAACGTTCTACACCATTCTTATCACAGGGTATGAAAAATAGATGTTGGCCGATTCTAAGACCTACCAACCTCTTAATCGTCCTAAATATTATCTACAATATCTATTATATATACTAGCTTCCGCCAACGACTCCGTCCGCGCGGAGAAATTAAGAAAAATTAAGATTTATTTTTTTTCTACGTATTTTTCCGGGATAAAAAGTATTCTATTTTATGCCCAGGATAATAAGGTATAATTATACCAAGTTTCATCGAAATCGAACCGTTAGTTTTCACGTGATGTCTTCACATACAGACAGATAGACAGACAGACAATAATTTTTTTTATCACATATTTGGGTTTGGTATCGGCCCAGTAACACCCCCTGCTGTTTATTTTTTTAATGTACAGAATTGACCCTTCTACAGATTTATTATAATAAAATGTATAGATTATAATTAATAAAATATATATTTTTTTAATTCATTAAGTTCTAACGTATGTAAGTATCATTTTTTCATACTTACGTGTAATTATTCTACATTATTTTCATTGTGTTCTATGCGAATATATACACATAAATGTTTGTTATTAACTTCATATAAATAGCATACGACTATACTTTGTCAAAAACTCCTGCAATGCGCCATTTATATCAAATGTAGATAATACTGTTTGTACTATGTATTAGATAATGTAATATTACGTAAAATGTTGGGAGAATTAACCATTCATACCGACCTACTTGAAAAATATTATCTTTTTACAAAATAAAAACTATTCTATACATATTATGATATTAGGTAACATTTATTTTATTATATGTATTCTTTTTAACTGTATTAGTATTAATCATTTTAGATAAGTGTAAAAAATAAAAGGAGATCTCTATTAAAATTTTATTTCAACTACAGCTATTAATTTCCCTTGACAATTTTATAATATAATTCATTTCATTTCTTATCCACGATTACCAATAATTATATTTACGACTAGCTTCCGCCCACGACTTTGTACGTGCATCCCCGTTTTTCCCCGTTCCCGCAAGAATTTCGGGAAATCCTTTCTTAGCGGATGCCTACGTCCTAACATCTACCTGCATGCCAAATTTCAGCCCGATACGTCCAGTGGTTTGGGCTGTGCGTTGATAGATCACTATATCAGTCACCTTTGAGTTTTATATATATATGATGCAGAGAGAAGTGCAGTCCAAATAATTGAAACGACCTCCATTAATTTTAAAAAGTAAATAAAACATAAATCTTTCAGTAAACTTGCAATTCCAAATTTCAAAAACAATGAAGAATAACTCAATGTACAATGCAAATAAATCTCTGCTAGAAGTCTTATTTATTTATTAGTGAAATGTAAAAGCTGAATCACAAAACATTGATTTTAAGTTCATTGATCCTATATCTGCACATTACATTAATATTTGTGTTCCATTTCAATTCTTTGTTCTACGAACAATTTAGGCCTGTGTTTGTACAAATATGTAAGTCATTTAAAAAGATTTTTATGACATTACTAGTTCATGTTTATGGTGATCCAAATCCTTTGTAGTTTGTATAATCAAACCAAAATTTGGAAGTAGATCACTGGTATTATAGATCTCTATCTAATATCATAATATGTCAATCAAATATAGTCCGGAATGACTAGGTAAACGTAGAATTTTGTGTTGGTATTTTATATGTAAGTAGCTATAATATCCATTGTGTTGGTATTTTATATGTAGCTATAAAACTGTCAAATTCAAATTACATATATTTATTTGCAAGAATGTAGTACAAATTATAGATGTTTAAATTAGGGAATGGGAAGGGACTATGAACTATATTTTATATTCTTCAGACTTTATAAAGATATTTTTCTGTATATAAAACTAAATAATTTATAAACAGCCTTGTTCCTTCGACCTGCTCACATATTGCAATGAAACGTATTTTATATTAATTTCACTTACAGCTAAATTCAAAGCCCTCATTTATCATAACTCCAAATGGAAATAATTTAAAAACTTGACACGCAATATGGCGGCATGGCGGAATAATTAAACGTCACTGTCACAATACACAAAACCACTTCTTGGCTTCTTCAAAAAAAAAAAAAAAATTAGAGTAAAAATTGTTCACATAATTTTTAACACTAGAATGTTTACTGGGTTACAGATAAAACAGTATTATCAACATATCTCGTGCGGTTATATTTCGTGTCGTTATCACAAGTTTGTAAACACGAAACGTGTGTTCCGGATTGTATTCAGTTAAAAAAAGTGTGTGCGTGTAACCTTTACGCGCGATTGAAGTAAAACGCACATGTCAATATAACCTTGTTATTGAATATTATAAAATGTCGCAATTGTCAGAAAATTTATTTTTAATTTACTTATTTTAAAAGTAATAAATAAACAAGTATATTTAGAGATTTTCAAAAAATTTTGCAATTTAAAATAATGTTTTTAAAACTGTTGAATTTTTCATTCACTTTGCTATTCACAATTGATCCGTTTGAAAATTTGAAAATAAATAATCCTAATTGATTATGATATTTGCCACTTAGACTAGAGTAGATAATTTTTGAAACAAAAAAAAATCGCAGTCGGATGAAACCCATTAGAAAAGGAGGGGAATATGATGAAAATTAAAGGAAAAATAAATTACGGTCAATCCGAGTTCGGGAAAAGGGAGGGGGGAGCTTTTAAGAGAAAAAAATGGTTTCTCTCGATTTCCGACAAAACTACAAGTCCTACGGAAAAAAGTTCAATGGCAAAGTTGTAGATAATAAAAAGATCTACAACTTTTGTATTGACAATTTTTTCACATAACCTCAAAATTTAGGTGAAAAATTCAAAAAACCAAGTTTTTGGTTTTTTATTTTTATCTACTTCAAAATTTATTTTTTTTCTACGAAATTTGGTGGAAACTTGCTTTATTATGTCCCAAATACACTGTAATTTATTTGACTGAAAATATTTATTTTTTCGCCTTATTTTCAATTAATACCAAAAAAACAACCTAATTTTCAATCGAAAAGTCACCCGTCAAAATATCAGCTTTTTTCAAAAACTTGGGGAGCTTTTTATTCATTGAAATCTCTACTTTCATATGGTGTAAAAAAAAATAAACATTACCATAGTAAATTTTCTCAGAAAATGCATACAAACAGTGTGAAAATGAGCTTTTACTAAATCAGGCACACTTCTCAAACTACCTGAAATGTTTTTATCGACATCATTTTGCTTTTGAATATGCTGTAAAATATTAAACTTAGAACAGATAATTTTTTTTCTTTTGAAATATTACCGAAAAGCCGATACAAGAGAAGATATAGAGTTCGAGAAGTGTGCCTGATTTAGTAAAAGCTAATTATGACACTGTTTGTAAGCATTTCCTGAGAACATTTACTATGGTAAAGTTTATTTTTTTTACACCATATAAAAGTAGAGATTTTGATGAATAAAAGGCTCCCAAAGTTTTTGAAAAAAGCTGATATTTTGACGGGTGACTTTTCGATTGAAAATTAGGTTGTTTTTTTGGTATTAATTCAAAATAAGGCGAAAAAATAAATATTTTCAATCAAATAAATTACAGTGTATTTGGGACATAATAAAGCAAGTTTCTACCAAATGTCGTAGAAAAAAAATAAATTTTGAAGTAGTTAAAAATAAAAAACCAAAAACTTGGTTTTTTGAATTTTTCACCTAAATTTTGAGGTTATGTGAAAAAATTGTCAATACACAAGTTGTAGATTTTTTTATTACCTACAACTTTGCCATTGAACTTTTTTCCGTAGGACTTGTAGTTTTGTCGGAAATCGAGAGAAACCATTTTTTTCTCTTAAAAGCTCCCCCCTCCCACTTCCCGAACTCGGATTGACCGTAATTTATTTTTCCTTTAATTTTCATCATATTCCCCTCCTTTTCTAATGGGTTTCATCCGACTGCGATTTTTTTGCACTTTTTATTATTTTTAAAGGGATCTACCCCAGTGTAACTATAGTCCTTTTCACCTATGATGATTCCTGTGACACTTCATCGTGTTCCGAATTACGAATTTTATGTTTAAAAAGTCAAAATAATTTTAGTGCATAATATTTTTATTTTATGGCGGCATTATTACCAAAAATATAAAAATGAAACATCTTAAGCTTATAAATCAAAACCCGTATTGTTTAGTTTAATATAATGAAAAATAAAATAAAATAACACAAAAATATAATACCTACGCAATTCGTGTACATGAAATGGATCGTTGAAAAATCATAGAGTTGGAAAATCATATAATCGGCGCTCATCTTGTGATCGTTTGTCAATCGAGTCAATCGTCTGTACGAGTGCGTCAGCCTTGTATACAAGTTGCATTTTTATATTGATACTTTACGTGGTATTCTGTTATTGCTACTAATTGTTATTGTTGACTTTTTGTTGCTAATGTTTGCTAAGTTTCCTTAGTTAATTGTTGGCGAATTGCCGAAAAAACTAATTTTGGTACTTTATTCAAATCGATTTCATTTCCATATGGAATATTATCGATTATCGGAAACAATTGATACGATTTCAGTAACCGACATCTCTATACGTGTCAAAAATCGATGTGTCACAGGAATCATCTTAGGTGGAAAGGACTATAGCTGGCGTATAAGTCAAGAAGCGTGTAGTATATGACATATACTTACAACCAATCAGAATTATTATTTTTAAATGGCGGAAACTACACAGCGTTACTTCCGTCAGAAAAAAAATCTGAGTTACTCCCTAGTCGCGCCTAAAGAAGTTTTACTTCAAAAGTTTCATAAGGTTTCAGATTTGATCATTTATTTAGTGACTATAATATTTTATGGAATTCTAATAAAAATAAAAAATCTCATGAAATTTAGAAAGAAAAGAGCTTTAATTATGAACTGTGCTTATGCTGTGCTAAAAAATAAGAATAATATATATTATGATTTGTAAAGATGTTCGTAGCTCATTCATGTAGAAATTAGTAATTGTTTGTGGACAATACAAAAATAAGCAACGAATTGCGAAGAATCTTCCGTCGTTTGTTTTTGGGAATGTCGCGGTCGCGTCAATAAAAAACGGAATATGTAGGTGATTAATTATTATTATTAGATAAATATAATTACAGTATATTTTTTTCTTCTACGATACTGATCATTTTCAAACTGTCTTTTCGCTATTGCACAATAAGTTGCAAGATAATTTCGCTAACTTGCGATATTTACACCCAATAATTATTTTTTGTCTGACTTTATAGACATTCTCAAAGGATCGATTTAAATTGAAATGCGACATGTTATAGGTTACGAACTTTTTGTATTGGATTTTTCCTACCCATACAGAAAGCCCATGATATTTTACGCGATTAGTAATTAACAGTACAAGTATTTCACTAAGTTTATCCCTGTATTAGGCTATCTACTATTTAGGATTAGATAATTATCATACAGAGACCGGTTAGCAATATATGATTTTAAACTATTGATATTTTAAAAGGTAGGTAATTTCCACATAGGCAAATTAAAATAAAGCGGAAACAAAAAATATTGTTCCTAATATTTGTGCAACATATGCATCATCTAGGAATCTCGCCAATTTTGCATTTAAATTCAGAAGTTCTGCACCATATAATGAAATTTATTGAGATTCGAAGTTGTGTCTTATGCAAAAATAAGAACCCTTTATGATAAGTAACATGACTTGTTCATCTAAATTAACCGATCGAGTCAAGTTTATAAACAAATCAACAACAAACTTACAACGAATACGCGGCTTCAACTCCAAATGAACCGAAGGTTGGATCTCCATACTTGAATACACTTTATTATAATTTCTTTAGTATCCGTATTAACAACACCACACGATATCACTAAATGCGTCAATAGTCGATAAATCGCACCAATACTTGCTTATCTAAGATAAGTCTCTAGTGATGTTCCAATATTAATACTTTTTGTTAATATTCATTGAATGATAAAAATATGCATTATTGGAATTTTAATCAAATATCGAATGTGTAAAACACAAATCTTTATAATTATAGTAAATAATTATAATCGATATTTACAATAATTAATTTCAATATTCTACGAAATAGGTTTAAAGAACATATATTGTAGCCAAAATATTCTTTTTTTTAAATCCCCCTGTCTCTTTTTGTGCAGTATTTAAGAAATAAAGAAACATAGACGTGACCATAGTTTGAAAAGCACGTAAAACACAGTACAATAAAAAAATAGTTTTAAAACCCACCTTGTAATTCCGTTATTAACTGAATAAGTCGGTTAATAAACGACATTTTTGAGAACAAAAATCACAAAATTCCTTCAAAAAACACCGCACTCTTGGAGTGATCATTTATTACTATTGGAAAGATACTTATTAATTGATGATAATGTGATCACTAATTACGCAAAATGTAACAGCAATTAGGGTCGTTAATTTACAAATTTCATAGGAAAAGAAGCAGCTTATAATGAACCGTTAGTAGGAAATAATGTGCGCTTTATTAAAATTTTTGTCGAGTTATAGATTTGTGTAGAGTTTTGCTAATTTAATTTTAGATTAAATAGTAGTAAATAATATTTTGTGAATGCTTTCTAGGTGATTAGATATTTTCTATCTGTTTTAAAATGTATTTTATATTATTTATTTATGTTTATTTATAGCTTAAATAAAACTACTTAAAGAGGAACAATTGAGGGGTACACATTTAATTTTTTTTATATGGTAAATAAAATCACCTATAAAATAGCTATTAAAATAAATCAGCATCGATAATCGGTAAACCGAATCGATAACATAATTGGGTCATAATTACGACGCATTACGGTTCAACGTGTCGTGATTCATTTGTTTTTCGTTCTTATTTCTTATCGCATTGATCTCTAGATCACACAAATATCGATTTCCGTGTAAGACAGTATTGTTTCATCGAATTCTTTGAATGCAGGAAGGGCATTGCGTTTGTATATTTTTACAGATTTTAATTGATTCATTGTTTATCATATTTTGTAGGAAACGTAAAACATGCAATTTTCAGAATCTATGTATATCAGGTAAATTAATCATTGTAGCAGTTTTAAAAGAAGTCTAGATTTTGTTTATTAATATATTTTTTATTTTTAGAGATACACGCACGTTGATTAAGCATAAGGGCATCGTATATGAATATGTAGATTATACGTTGATTATGTTTTGTTATAATGTGTCTTGGGCACGCCATGCGGCCGGGGTACAACGCAGGGTCAATCAAGAACGGAGCAATGTACTAGTAAGCTATTTTGTAGCCACTGTTCGTATTTGTTTACCGTGTCGCCGTAAGTGTGTAGCTCGTGAAAATCTATGTACTTTAGACGTGACAACGTCTTATAATTCGATAGAGCCGGCTGCACGCACGAAAAAACATGACTCATGCGGCGTTACCTCGCTCTGAGGCGTTCCATGTAAGGCTTGAAGTGCAAGCGAGAGCGCGGAACGAGCGACAAAGACACAATCGGACGTTGTCACGTTCAACTATCGTCAGTAAACAGACTTTACAGACAACCAATTTTTTTTTATAGCAGCACGCCGCGCGTTTATTTGTTCAGCACGCGGCACGTGCGGTGTACGGAATACGCGAGGCACTACGTGCGGCGTACGGTACAGCACGCTGTAGGTGCACGGCGTACGGAAAGGTGTTGTGTGCTGCATAGCATGTAGGGTAGTGGGGTGAGAGGAACGGCGTGCAGCATAGCACGTGGCAACAGCTGGGCGGGCAGTGCGGCGTGCCGTACTGCACGCGGGTAGTGTAGAGCGCGGGGCGTAGTTGGTAATAGTAATAGTTGGTGCGGTTGTTGGAAGCTCATACAGCACTCACCGGGCGCGCTGTGTGAGTGCGGGTTGTGTATGATGCGGATGCGGCGCTCGGGCGGGTCGGCGTGCGGCCGCAGCGCCCAGCGAGCTGCGTCCGCCTCGCCGGCCGCGCGGGGGAAGTATAGTGGAGCTAGTGCAGCGAATGGCGCCAGTTCCGCACCGCACGCGCCAGCCAGTACCACGAGTGTGGGTAAAGGGTTCGCTTCGAGGTAGCGCCGGATCGTGCCTGCAAAGGAATGTGAAATTGAAATTGAGCCTTATGTGCGAGTGTTAAGATTCAAATTAGTTTGTAAGTTTTATAGTATCCTTTTAGCAGCGGGTGCATTAAAAACCGGATGCGTATGGAAATCAGCTAGCCGACTTAACCGTCTGTTCTATGATGCACAATTAGGTAAATTGTTTGAACAAAATTGTCAACTAAATTTAAATAAAATGAAGCGTTTTTGCAATAAAGTTTATTAAATTTTTTATAAAATGTGTAAAAATTTCGACCCATCATAATTTTTTTTACTAAAAATTTATAATAAATCAACTCACGCAACGCAACATGCGCGGCGACATCAGGCGGGAAGTTCCTGCGCGGTGTGTTGATGACGCATAGCGCTAAAGACCGCGCGCGCAAATCGCCCGCCGCGTGTAAAACGTTCCTGGAATTTTAATAGTCTCATTAAATAATTTTATTCATTGCCAACTTAAGTAAAAACTAGTTATTGTTGTATTGTTTATGATGATGATACTAGAGTTATGTTAAAAAAAGTGGAAATTAAAAACTTGATAGCAATTAAAATTTCAGAATGTGTTGACATTTAATGTTAGCTTTCAATTTAAGTGCAACAGACACAGATTTTTTTTCTGAGAAAGATTATTTTAGATATTTGTTTTGCCGTCTTATAAAATTACAATTACATTATTCAATTTTGTAAGCGTGCCAGTGGAAAAAAAAATTACAGTACTGTCAAATCTCTCTTGATCAATACCATTTTTATCAAAATAAAATTTACATGCAAATAATATTTATTTAAATGAATACTCACTTATAACAATTGTGCAGCGAGCTCTCGGCCGCCGTGTGGTACTTGGCGACATACTTGGGGCTGACCGTGTGTATCACGTGCCGGCAGCGCAGCATGAACCCCGGCGTCACTAGCACCTCGCCCGTTCTGCATTCTGTATGGAAAAATGTAGAAAAAAAAAATATGTACGTGTATGGGGAAAAAATATGGGATGAAGACTACAAAAAGCACGCTGTGTCTTCTTCTAGAGGTATTTGAATTTGCTTTTTCTACGGTATTTGAATAACATCAATCATATTTGTAAACACTGACACTTGGAGACGGAAATAGCTTATATCACTTAGGAATAAGATAGCTCTTTGACCGTGCTAATAATGTTATTTTCTAGTATGTATGTAGTAAAATAATTTTCAAATTTAATTCAGTAGATATCGAAGATCCAGAAACCAAATATTCTATCTACTACTTTTTACAATTTCGTTATATACTTTTTACAATTTTTACTACATGTTAAAATCAGTCAGGTCAGATTATACAGCCAAAGATTTTCTGTACTTAAATAAAAATTCGCTTTGCAAGTTTTGGATGTAAAGTAATTAATTACTAGTGGAACATTATAGATAACACTAATGTTATGCGAAAGAAAAACTTGAGGGAGTGAATTTTTGGTAGTTTTGTTTATAATTTATTTATAATTGACATGTTATTGTTATTTCAAGATAATTTCTTATTGTTTTTTTAGCTATAATCATAAAAGTGAAAAGTGGCGGAGTTTAACAATGAGTCGTTACACATATCATTTCTATACAAACTTCAATTTAAATAGTAATATAATATGGCCTTGGAAACATAACGAGTTGAAATAATAAAATATAACATTAATGACTTATTATATTAATGTATTTATACTATACTGATTTTATTCAGTGTTTTACCATGATCATAAATTATGATTACACTAGAAAAACTTTCATTGCTTGTGAAGCGAATAAAAACATGATAAACATCAACACTGCCAGTAAAAACTTCCTTCAGTTTTTATGGTTCCTTAAACATACGTAAACGTTATGTAGCCATATTAAAAATTCTTCATGTAGCGAATGTTGGAAATTCCAACATTTTCACATAAACGCTATTAAATAAAGGCGATATAAAAATTTTGTTAAAAAATGTTAGAGCGACGTTGTATCATTCATTCATTGAAATTTACATCTTATTTCAAAGCAGTAATGTTCAAAGTTGCTTATTAGAAAACTCTGCCCAATATACGCGTAGGCAGAGTTATACCTTCAGACAATTATTGGGTGTGATTATGAATGTAGTTGATTATTTTGCCCAAAACTCACCATGAGCTCTAGTAATAATCTCCTCCTTGAGATCTGGTCCAGCGGCGGCCATGATGCGTTCGCTGACCGCGTTGCACTCCGTCAGCGTTTCGTCGCTTGTGTTCGTCACCGCGTCCACTTCGAGGGTTGATATGTCACCTTGCCTGGAATATTTGAAAAGAGATTTGATTTTTCGTCCTTTTGGACAATAATCCCTAAATAAACATAGATTAAATAAAATATTATTGATTTTGCTAGATTGATTTGAGGACATTTTGTATTGTGATTCTTCGTTAATCAATTTGTTAGAGAGATTTTATCCTTGTAATAATTGATCCAGACGATCGATGCAATAAAAGTAGAGTTTGTAATTATAACAGATTTTAGTTGGTTCGATACTCGACTGTGGCAAAACAATTTCCGGAAATACTTGTAAAAAAATTTTTCTTTTTAAAAATAATGGACAGTTTCATTTAAAAATTCTATCCTGTATATTTGTGTCTTACTTGCCACTTCACTTTTACAGATAACTAAGACACAGCCACAGCATTGCATAAATGGAAGAGCTACGGGCTACGGAGTAAGAAATATATTTACAGAAACCACATCTCGGCTACCCTTGCTTTGGTAACTGGTAGCGGCATAAATAAAGGTTCTGTTTCTTTATAATTCCTGCATAAATAAAAACAATATTTAGTAACACCGAATATTTGATTCTTTGTAGTTTTATCTATACTAATATCATAAAGCTGAAGAGTTTGTTTGTTTGTTTGAACGCGCTAATCTCGGGAACTACTGGTCCGAATTGAAAAATTATTTCGGTGTTAGATAGCCCATTTATCGAGGAAAGCTATAGGCTATATATCACCACGTTAAGACCAACAGGAGCGGAGCAATTTGGGTGAAACCGAAGGGAACAGCTAGTACCGAATAAAACCGTCGGATGATTATATAATTTAGCAAGTAGCTTAGTAAGTAGCCTTAGTCTATTTTTTCATAGATATTTTTACACGGATTAGGTAATGGCTTAAAGCTAATAAAATATAAAAGGATTAAGTTTACCTATAAATAGAAGTTATTATTAATAACTTATTTTCTTTATAGTGCTTTAAATAAAAACTAATTCAATTATCAGTACAGTATGAAAATAGCTTTGTTATATCTGCGATCACTTCACTTTTATTACTTTCTTTGTGTTTTGTACAGAATCTGCGTCTTTTGATTGTTTAAAATTAAAATAATTCACAAAATGGCTATTTTAAAATTGTCCTACTTACAATTTCTTGTTTAAAGTTTTTACCTATAAGCAGAATAGAACCGAGTAAATAATTTAAATACAATTTAAATGCCGATTAATATTACTAATTTTTTGGTTGATAATTGTTATACCTACATTTATTTAAGAACAGTTTTAATTTAGCAGTTAATCGATATGTGTGTGGATTATTTCAATTAATTTCCACACATCAGTTACCAAATCTTGTCATCTTTATACAATCCGGATATGAATATCTTTGATGGACACCGCACTTACCATATAGCGAACCGGTTGTTAATGACGTCATCGTACGGGAACACGGGGTAGGCGTGCAGCGGCGGCGCCTTGCCCTTGTAGTCGGTGAGCGGCGCGTGCGACACCTGCGCCCAGCGCGTCACCGCGCTCAGCGGCACCGCGCCCTGCGGCGGCGCGCGCATCACGCTGTGTTCTGGAATACGGAAATATTTCATTACTAGCTGTGCCTCGCGGTTACACCCGCATTGCTCCGCTCCTGTAGGTCTTAGCGTGATGATATATAGCCTATATAGCCTTCCTCGATAAATGGGCTATCTAACACCGAAAGAATTTTTCAAATCGGACCAGTAGTTCATGAGATTAGCGTGTTCAAACAAACTTCAGCTTTAAAAAGGTGCAAAAAAGTCTCACATAATAGGTCTAGAAAGAGCACAGCGAGCTCTGCTCAAAGTGATGCGTTTCAAACCTATATTATACCCTACATCCGACATCTATACTGATTGTGACGTATTGACTATCAGACAGCTATTCATCAAAGCCTGTATCATGGAGCAACATACAAATATAATTGACCATCAAAAAACCTTAGGACGTCAACGTAATGTTTGTCCCACGAATAAATTCAATTCATATTCTATTCGAAAATTCCAATGCTTTCTCGGTCCCATGTTATATAATAAAATAAATGAACCACAAAATGAACAAATTGATATATATCGTACCACCTTAGATCATTACTTAATGATCTAAGCGTACCACATATACTCAATGCAAAAATAAAATACATAATTGGCTAAAATCACAAAATTATACACAAATTGAAAATTTATTCAAAACCTTGGAATAAGTACATTATTACAACGATCTACTTATCTTCAAACAAATAAAATAATATGTAATCAACATAAACTTTTACTGAATTTAATTTTAACATATATATATATTTTTTTTATACAAATTTAAATAACAATACATAAAAAAAAATCTAATCACAATCGCTACAAACAAAATAAATATAATACATAATACATTTTTTTTTTAAAACTTAAATGTGTTAAATTGAGCTTAAGTCCATAACTTTCGTTGTTGTTTTATAGACCGGGAGATACTGACACAAAATTTCGAGTCATTTGTAACAGGATGGCGGTTCTACAGGGGTCTTAGTACGCAATGACAAAAAGAAAAATGATGGTGTGAACGCTGGTACCGGTGGGTTAGTCGCGTGGGCGTTAGTCGAACTCGTCGGAAAAATAGCGAAAGTCAAACGATTTGTAACACAAAAATTTTAGAATTTACCGATAGCCCATAAAAAAGAAGTAGGCGGTAGTGTCATGCCATACTTTTCCGGTATGACTTACAGCCCTCCATACCGACGCGAATGTGTTGATTTAAAAAAAACAATTATTCAACCATTTGTACCAAGCTAACTTTTGCACAGGTAACCATCGTCGTGCAGCCATTTACGAAAATCGCCATGCCATACTTTTCGGACGATTCCAAATGGTCGCCATACCGCCGAAAATCTGCAAACTTTTTTTATTTCGCCTATCTTTTTGTACCAGTATTGCATTTGGCTTTTTTGAGAGTATTTGATAAAATGTGACCATTATTATATTTGCCATACTTCTAGTAGGGGGAAAAAGTGCTGTCATACTTGAAAAATAAATTTATTATTAATTTATATAAGTGAAGATTTCCAACACCTAGATCTTTGAAATTTTGAATTTATATTCGTTGATCCTCAAACTTACAGGAAAAATAAGTGCCATACTGTTACAAATCGTTTGACTTTCGCTATTTTCCGATGAGTTCGACTAACGCCCACGCGACTAAGCCGCCGGTACCAGCGTTCACACCATCATTTTTCTTTTTGTCATTGCGTACTAAGAACCCTGTAGAACCGCCATCCTGTTACAAATGACTCGAAATTTTGTGTCAGTATCTCCCGGTCTATTACTAGTCATCAACGATCGGTTAATAAGGTCCATTATTCTTAGAATTATTAAGTACGCAAATGTCAAATCACCGTCTTTGTTATGATAATTTTTGTAACTTTGTGAACGCTTGTATTATTGTGAATAATTAGTTTATATTACATAGTGGGAAGATATTATCGTCTAAGATACAGGCTCGGCCTAGTTTAGACGATAATGTCCATAGTTTTAAGTATTGTGTTTATATAAATTGAGTGGAATACACAGTGTAATTGAAGGTATGGATAAATAAAGATTTTTATTTATTTTATTTATAATATTAGTATAGAGTATTATGATATACATATCATAATACTCTATATGTATAGCACAGCGAATATAATATATAATAATATATAAGAATGGAAAGGCCATACACGTTAGCACTGTGAATTTTGTATAGGATAGAAAGGCTATAGGCAATATACGTTTTGGCCTATGTCCAATAGGAGCGGGGCAGAAGTGAAAGATGTCACAAAAGCAGAAAAATATTCCTTGATTCCTTTTTCCATAAATTACTTGACTATGTACTTTCGCAATTATCCCAATGCCCATTTTTCCCCCACTTTGTGTATGTTTCTGATTCTGTTATACACATGAACATTGTGTACCCCATTTAAATATACATTGGAATACTTAAAAAAAATGAAATTTAATGCTTATCGTAAACTCATGTTATTAAGGAAGAGGCAAGGTACAGGATACAGGATATAATATGGAGCTGTCAGTCATCATGACCTTCTTAATGTGCTGCCAACACCGGCGCTCTTCCGAGTTTACTCCACCCGTTTTGATGAGGGTTTCGAGGCTTATACATACATACTTATAAACAACACTTCAGAAGGTAATTGCGAATGAATGACAAACGATATTTAACCTAAATAGGATAAAACATGTTATTATAAACATGCATGTTTACTTCATAAATTATTATAGCATTGTGTCCTTAATGTCTTTTAACATCCTTGTCCAAATTAACTACAACTATATTGAATAACCACATAATAATATTCACTTTTGTCATATTATCTGTGTGGCGAATAGACATCTGTTGATAATATCAAAAAAATTAGCTCCATCTAATTTTTTAGAGTAGCTAGCTTAGACTATTATTGCACGCCTCATAAGCGAAGCGTTGAGGTGGGTACTACTGTCACTTCGCGCAAAACATCTGATTTTTCAAACTTAAAATGTCTTGAGGTATCATACATTGCACTTGTAAGATAATACATACACACACATATTAAGAAAAAACACTATTTTTAACGTTCATGATATTTTTGATGTCATTTTTGTTATTTAAACTAGTTAAAAAACAGTTTAAAAAAGTTCTGTCTTGGACGTCCGTGTGTCTGTATGTGCGGATCCTTTTTCTTGTTAACACGATAGCGACCGAAATACTTTACTAATCGAGTCTTTTTTTTTCTCTTACGCTTGAGTATGCTCAGGAATAGAACCCTTTCATTTTTCAGGGTCTGATTCGATGTGGTTTAATTGTTATTAAATAAACAAAAATAATAATTAATAAATATTTATTAAAAAAAAATTATGAGGCGTGCACTTTTGGATTTTCCAAATTATTTATTTTTTTCATCAAATGGTTCATAGAAGAACCTTACAACACCTGGCAAAGCCAGGACAAGCGACTCGTTTAATAATATCTTTAGTTGTACTCATAGTAAAGCATTGTCCACTGAATTAAAATAGTAAACCTCACTAACAAAAGCTATCAATAGAAAGTTTATTTAAAGCATCATCGACAAAAATGACTTATTATTTTATATTTATCATTAATTCAAGGGTCTCTATCACAGCTAAAAGATCAGCAATTTTTCAAGAGGAAAGATTGTAATCGAAAAGCGAAGCTCTCATTTGTTTAAGGTTAAATGCTTTTTAATTGTGGTTCGGTTCCGCCAGCGATATGATTAGATCAAAGGTATTTATCGTATAAAAATAAAGATATTAGTTTCTTGTTACAACGTAGAAAATGCGTGTACATTTTCCCTAAGGTATGTCTTCGTTATTTGGTGGCTTAGTGTACACATGTAACCAAATAGATACCGGCACTCTACCGAAGGATATAATTATAAATTACTATAAAATTTTACACGTAACACTACTATAAAGCCACACACTGAAATATGTCTTGTATGTGGAAAATTGCAATTTTTTCACATTACAATATTGTCATGACGATAATTTTTCAACCAAAGGATTACAAACGGTAGGTAAACGTATTTTTATTTATAAACGTAAAGTCAAATAGTAACACTACTTTTGTAATTTTAAGTAAGCGCTATATTCATTATTTTAAAAATATTTCTCTTATGAATTTCATCTTTAAAATGCATGAATTAAGTACTTACCTAGCATTTAAGATTGAGCTAATACAAAAGAGTTTTATTTATTGTGCAAGTTTTAGGTATCAAGCCGCACTATTCTAATTATAATTTTTGTAATTACAAACAAAGTGATATAGGGAAGGTAATTTCAATAATGTAAATACGTAGTAAATGCACGTTACTGGTGATTGATTGTTAAAGAATTAAATTGATTGTAAAAGAATTCTATTGTAGTCAATCAATTCCCTATATTTTCATGTACCAATACATTAAAAACTAATCAAACTATACTCTAGAGTAGTTTACTAACCACAAATTCCCAAATAAGTAACTACATATTTTGTTATAAACTTCATTCTGTTTAAATTGTGTCTATATTTATATATATATATAAATATAGACACAATTTAAACAGAATGAAGTTTATAACAAATATAGAATTTCTTATGAAAACTGCTACTCATACGTACGTAAGTAACCTTGTAAATTATGAATGAATAAATACAGACGGTATGCACCATTCTACATATTTACTACATTACAATCACAAAGGCTTTTTTTGAGATTGATAGAAGAATTTGTATACATGTAAGCTCTTTAGTAAGAGGTTTTGCACAACCTAATGATACATTCGCACGAATAACTAAAAAAATAGGTGTGTGAAGTCTTTGTTGTACATGATGTTTAAGTATTATGTCCTACTGTCATAACCTACGCTACACTACTGCTACTATCACTCATATTCACAATACAATCTCATAGTTGGTACCCAAAGAATTAATGAAAAATTCGTCATACCCAATATAGTCATCACAGAACCACTCGTGTACACGTCTAAACAGCTCGAGGCGCGGCGACCATGTGACCTCCAACGCAGGGTGACGTTACGAGGGGGTTGGGACGTGACGTCACAAGGTCGACGACCCCCGGAAGTAGGTCAGGAGAACACTTCAAAGATAGACTATGTTGCCAGATCTGTTATATAAGCTATCATCTTTGCTATTGGACACTGAAGATCGTACTTAATTTTTGTGTTTTTTTTTATTTGCCTTACTTTGTTAAAAGCCTCTTAATCTTAATGCCATCGTCATTTGATTTACCGTAACGTAATAAGCTACTTTCAGTGATATTTTTACAGTAAAGAAAAAAAATACAGCACTATAAGGTGCACGGGAATGAAGGGTCTATTTAGAAATAGTTCGGTATCTGAAATTTTCCTATAATCAAATCATAACATGCAGTTGGAGGCTACGAAATACAGTTTGCGTTCATGCTGGCCTGAAATGTGCACAGCGTAGCCTCTTATAATTTGATTTCCAGGAATTTCGACCTAAGCTTTTGATACCTAACAATTTTAAGAGGGTTAATCTAGTCTATTTGGTGAAGATGGTCAAACCAATCAGATTGAGCATGTAATTACGAATTTACGTAACTTCTAGATAATTAATTTGGCTCTTTTTCCCATATTAATGATATCCAGAATCACTCTTCCAATTAAAATGAATCTAACGAAACCTAAACTGAATGCATCAAATCATCTATCTGTAACGTGCCAAAGAGCTATCCATACATAGTATATTTCAAATCTTTCTGGTACAGTCGGAAAATATTATACACAGTAATAATTATTTGATAATAGAGTGTGTCAACCGTATAATTTTATTAATCTATATCTTTTAATTATTTAAATATGCTTTTTTTGTTATTTTCGTTAATATAATAGTAAGCATAAAACGCCGTTATAAGGTAGTCATAATTATTATTAATTGAAGTAAAATATATAACAGCTCTTAAATATTTATTTAGAAAAATAAATTTCTGTTTTCCGAGACTGCAGTTTTCAGCAGAAACGAGGTCAGATTTTTAAAGAGGTGCTTTGGCGTAATGACGGCCTCCTGACAATGATACTCATTCACAAAAATAGTCTTTATAGAGTTTTAATGTAAATACTAAATATACAAGAAAAAGTTTTATTTAGTTGATGCTGATGAGCTCTTCCTTTCAGTCACAATTTTTCTTAAAAGTAGGATGAGATAATATGTATTTTAAATTTAAATATTATCTCATGTTTCTCTAGCCATCTTTTCATTATAGCACATATATTTCAAGTACCTACGTGTATTTTTATTTAAAGAAAAATATTATAAAATCAAGAAATACAATAAACAGCCGTATATTTATGCCAGTAATGTAAGCTATATCTAGATGCGTTTCATTGCAAATTCAAGAAACAGGTAAACATTCTGCAATATTTAACATTCTAGACAGATCGTAAATCCCAACAGGTTTATCTTAGACATACAGAAGTAGAAACTAGTTTAAAACAAGGAAAGAGAGACTGCAGAAAAGTTTTCTATACGAAAAGGTTTTAGGAACACTAGATTTACGAATTGCGCAATACTTTTAACAATTTTATGGTCACATTGAATGAGCTCTATGAGGTATCAGGTAAGGTTCCTTTCGTGAAAAGGTAGATTATTATATTGATGTCCATAATCTACTACAGTAGAAAATTTTTAGGTTTTGATTTCAAAATATTTAATAAAAATTGGCTACGCAATTCCGATAGAGAGGTCAGTCTAATCTCTATTTAGTCACAAAAACGTAGGTATCTTGTCTATTACGTTTACCTTATTTCTATTGTGATACCAAAGCAAAGTGTGAGCGGTTATATTACTATCCATACTATAATTGTTTAGGAATTAAAGATTTTGACGGATTTTAAACGCGATTTATTCGTTATATTATTTTCCCGACGTTTCGCACACTTTGCATCGAGCGTGGTTACTGGTTACGGGTCTCCCCGATAATCGCGTAAAATCTGTTAGAATCTTTAATTTCTAAATGTATAATACTCGCGTAAAATCAAACACTAGAAAATACTACTATAATATTGTTATTGAACGAAGTCATTCACGCCTGCTTAGAACTTCAAAACAATAAAATAATAACAATGATGAACATAATAGGTAAAGGTGGATTTAATAGATTATCTCATGATAGTGCAATGTTTATTATCGGCTCATATAAACAATAGGTTATTCTATTAATTCTTATGAAATTATCTTGAGAAATAGCTATCTATAAATATAATTATGATGCTAGTTCGGAATAATACATGTATATAATATAATATAGCATTATTCACATTATTCCCTAACTGATGACGCCCAAAGTTTTTTTCCATACTCTTTATAACGAAGCTAGTTTTAGCTTGTCCTTCTCCAAAATAATCACGATATTCTTGAAAGCAGGAAGTGATATGAATTGGGGACCGGTAATTATATACCACAGTTATATACCTACGAGTAACCCTTTAGAAGGCAACATTTAAAATTAAAGCAGCATAGAAAATTTTTTACAATATTTAACGTTCATACATATGATTACACGTAAAATAACCGAATAGATTATAAACTAGATAAGCCATGTGTCGTCCTTTGTTTTTAAAACACCAACTTCACATTGACTGGGTCAACGGGTCGTTTGATAGTAAGAACGTACTTGGTCAATATTGCAGCACGCAAGCTAAATACTTTGTAATTATCTGCATGGAGTCGGTTAATTGGGTCTAGGTTGTTTCCTTTTTACCAAAGATACTAGCGATGAAACGTCAATAGAACTAGGGAATTAATCCAATTGTCATATTATTACGAGAAGACTACGAGGTTCTCTACATTGCTAAATCTCTTACAGTCGTGTTATACCTAGTGCACACTAAAAGTTTTGCTTTTCTGGCCACCCATAAATGTTTGAATTTCGAATGTTATATTTTTTTAACATATGAAGTCTCATAAATTGAGGAAAAAAAAAATTTGGCGGGAAGAGCTTGTCAATTTTTTTTATCTCAAGTTGAAGTTCGTTGTCCCTAGCAAAAACGAAACTAACACGAAACAATTTTAGGGCGATGATTTTTGATGATTTTAGAAGTTCGCTTTCTCCGAAAGCTTGCACTGCTCGCCTTCAAAATACTTTTGGGAGGGAAGCACCTCATTTGAGCACTGTAAGGCATTGATATGCTGAATTTCATCGCGGCCGTGTTTCTCTCCATGATGAAATTCGTGAAGGTCGACCCTCAACTGCGATCACGGAGGAAAATATGGCTACCGTCAGACGACTAATTTAAGAAAATTGCCATATCACTTATTAGGAAATTCGAGGACATTTAGGGATTGGTATGAGCCAAATTCAGAAAATTTTACATGAACATTTCAAAGTTAGGAAGCTTGGTTGCCGGTGGATCGCTCCCAACTCACTCCAGAACAAAAACGACATCGAGAGGATTGGTGTTAAGAAATGCTATTAAAGTACAATTACGCACATTCTAATGCCGTGTATAATATCGTGACAGGATATGAAATATCAATACATGGTTTTATTCCAGAAAGAAAACACCAATATTCTTTGTGGGTGTTTGAAAGTGACAGCAAACCAACCAAATTGAGGCAGGCGAGAAGGGTTGGCAAACAAATGATTGCATTATTTTTCTTTAAGACGAATCCTGTCTGCACTATCCACTTGAGTAACAAAAGACTGTTAATGCCGAGTGGTACACCACTATTTGTTTGCCCAATGTCTTAGAAAAAATAAGAGAAAAGCGACCTAGAAGTCGCATCTTGTTGCACCACGACAGTGCTTCGGCGCATACCGCGAACAAAACAAAGTCATTTTTGGCTTCTGAAAACATAGAGCACGTGACTCATGCCGCACGCAATCCCAACCTAGCACCTTGCGATTTCTTCCTTTTCCCAAAAATCTATGATTCAATGAGTGGTTCGACATTTACGTGGCCAGAAGAGGCCGTGGTTGCTTTCAAACAGCACGCAGAAAACATACCCTCGAACCAATGGTCCTCATGTTTCCAGAAATGGTTTGAACGGATGAAAAAGTGTTTTAAATGTAACGGAGAATACTTTAAAAAGTAGTAAATATAATATCAGACAAATAAATTGTTTTATTTATTAGTTACGCAAAACTTTCAGTGTGGCCCACGTAGTATCGTATTTATGTCATGGAAAAGTTGCTGTCCGATGTTATAATAACAGAAACAGACAACAGAATAAATTTCATTGATTCACTCTACTAGCATGACATGTTATCATAATTTCTCAGCGTAATTTATGAAAAATTAAGATTTCACCTTAAATTATTTTCTACGTGTCATAAAGTTCAGGTAAAAGTTAGAAAAACTTAAAATTGGCGTTATTTTTTCAATCTCGGAAAGCCTTCGTTAGTCTTGCTTCATTTTTTTTTAAATTGAATTGGTAAATGATGAATTACTTAATAGTTCTTGAATTGGTCGTAATCAATTCGAGGTTTAACATAAATTTTAAAAATCAATCTCGATTCAGCTCCGATCTGCAATTCAGTTTAAAAAGCTCGATGATTCTGTACACAAATAAGAGATTCATAAATATTACATGAGCCGGTTAGAATGATTCAATTTACCACAAAGCCGTTTTAAATTAACCTTACGGGCTAGCTTATAAGTGAACTATAGTTAAGTAGGCAATCTCAGAGTTGACATTTACCGGGTCCACCGCTACCCTACCCTACTCGCATAAAATTACTTATTAAATGGGAGTATATTTTTAAAAGATTACCTGCAAACCAAAAATGATATTCACTGAAAGGCATATTGTGCAATCCGAACAAAGGGTATATAAAATTCTGTTACGGTTGAGGTTATTGTATGGTTCCGAATGCTGGACTGAATATGAATACTGTATTCAACGACAGATTGAATTTTTTGGTGAAAACAACACTAAAGTTAGCATTAAAATTAGTCAGGTACGTGCTCAAACAGCTCAACTGAACTTCACGAACGGACAGACTTCACTAAGCACGAACAAAAGGCCCAGCGTGAATCTTACAAGAAACCTACATAAATGAAGTCATAGAAAAGCACATTAAATGCATTTAGTCTTGCTTTGTCGCGCAAATGTGCATCAAAAGGCGCACAATGCATTCTTCAATTCCCAAAGTACCTATAGAAACCTAATGACCTAGTTTTAAAACACAAGCTATTGTTTCATATGACCTCAATGTGACGGCTTTGCTTTGTCCAAGAAGTAATCCAAACATATCCGTGCCATAGGTTCGGAAGACAAAGACAAGATCCAAGCTATAATGGTTTGGCGTAAAATTGAGATACAAGAAATTCTCTACTATTCATATCTCAGCTCTGATACGTAGCATGTAAACAAAGCTCTACCGTTTACAACAAAAGGATTTTTTCCCATAAAAGAAGACGTAGGTAGTCCGTATTGTATCCCGTTACTTGTAGCATATTTTTATAGAATGTATAATTTGTGGTATAGAATAAATGGGTCCCAATAATGAGCCATAACAGTGCAACCACAGTGGTGGTAAGCCACAATTGTGCAGCATTAAAATCTTGTAATATGCTCAAGTTTTGAACAATCTTGATAAAAGTTCACATATTAGTTTTGACAATCCTTTGGTGTCTTGATTGTGCTTCTCTACGTTTCTAGATGCAGAGCCAAAATTATACAGTCGAGCAGCAAACTTTATTTTACGTCTATCTGTATTCCAATACCTGCATTTTAAGCACTGTACAGTTACAATCTCTGAAAACTAACGTTTTATTAAAGTTATAGTACAGATTAATAAATATAATTAAACAATGCTGTGAGAAATTCATGCAGAAGTTTTAAATCATTACCAATGTCATAGACCGGCATGTCAGTGACCCTGTAAATAACTGGAGTTGGCAAGTAAAATACAATTACTGGTGAACCCGATTCCGTATTGAACCGATACTTGCGTGATTACAGAACTGCTATCGTCAAAACGATCTTCGCTTTTATTACTGTCAATTTGAATTTGGTCTTATTAAAATAATTTGAAAGGTTACCATGTGTAGTATTGTTTAGATGAAGCTTTTCTGAAGTATCAAATTGCAAAGGATATTAAGAGGGCGCATAAAGCAAAATAACCAATCTTCTATTAGATGATACGTGTAATATGCAAGGCCAAATCTAAAAAATAAAATATATATCAAACTAGATGATATGTTCAACGATTCTGTTTAATCAAAAACATAAAATATTAAAATTTACTCGATAAAAAAAAATCACCAAGTTAGCTCTAATTTTCACACTTTTACGTTTTCTACTTGACATGGTAATACTTATTATGATTTTTTTTTCATAAACAATTATATTAAAACATTTGCAAGATATTTGTCAGAGCATTTTGTGTAATTACTTTTAGTTTTGGTTTTATCTGCGATAAACCACTTTTATCGTGACAAAATCAAACGTTTATCTCGAGAAAAAAAGAGCGCCAAAAGTGGTTTATCGCAGATAAAACCAAAACTAAAAGTAATTACACAAAATGCTCTGACAAATATCTTGCAAATGTTTTAATATAATTGTTTATGAAAAAAAAATCATAATAAGTATTACCATGTCAAGTAGAAAACGTAAAAGTGTGAAAATTAGAGCTAACTTGGTGATTTTTTTTTATCGAGTAAATTTTAATATTTTATGTTTTTGATTAAACAGAATCGTTGAACATATCATCTAGTTTGATATATATTTTATTTTTTAGATTTGGTCTTGCATATTACACGTATCATCTAATAGAAGATTGGTTATTTTGCTTTATGCGCCCCCTTAACACCTCAAATATAGTGCTCAGAATTAGCCATAGCCATACATGAATAGAAAGTCTTGTAGGCTTTAGTTTGAAGAAAAATTGATGAAAACGAATCAATCAACTTCCCAATTAATTGACAATACGTACAGTGAAATGGAAGCATTCAGCATAACGGTTCAAATGGTAATTTTTTATTTGAAACAAGTACCTGAAATAAAATGTGATCTGATGAAAGCTGTGTGTGATCATCATGATATGCAATATAGAGATTCTCCGACATCCAGATTCCAGAGCCATCATTTTTCTCAATTATTCTAGATATATCAATCACAAATAGGTTTGCTGGTAATAATAATCGTTTCTAAATCTGATTCCGAATTCGAACTCCACGCGAAGGAATAATATTAGCTTTTTATATTTACAGCTGATTGCATTTTGTAACAACGAATGGTAAATATTGATTCAGGTGGTACGCTCGTTGCGTGTAGAATATCAAATTATGAATTACATTAAAACATGTACTACTGCTAGTACTACATTGTATCAAGTTAGTGATAAAAAAGACTAGATATGTGAGTACTTTTTTTCCACCAAAAATTTAAATAACAATACTTTTGACGACCCTGACCAACAACTTCCCATACCCATAGTTTATGAATATATTTAATGAATTTTCTTCAAAAGAAATATTTACCTCATAATTAGTGTAATTTGATAGAACATCATCACCTATATATTTGTTATACAGGGTGTCCCACTGTTGGTATACTAAGCCCAAAGGAGGTTATAGATTTGCATACGCTAAGTACGTAAAAAATACTTAAAAAATTCCAGACGCATTTTTTTTTCAAGTAGATGAATTCTTAAAACTCTATGTGTACACCCATAACAAGCAACCCGCCCAACTTTGTCACCAGCACATGAGCTATCGTTTAATATTATGTTTTCATAGACAAAATGCTCACATTAGAGAAGCGGTATATGCCGGCTGCGCGAAGCTAGAGAAGAAAACATGGATTTTCAGGAAAAATTTAGCAAACAATTTTTGACGTAATTTTGTTGTTTAAGTATTTTTTACGTGATCAGTGTATGCAAAACTACAAGTCCCTTCGCGCTTAGTATACCGAAAGTGTGACACCCTGTATATAGTTACGGTATATCAAACGAATATACTATGATTTTTTTGTCGTCGATCGTAATTCGTAAGCCGTAGCCTCATCAACTTAGGGCATCCTACCGCGTGTGTCGCATACATAAGAGCGTGCTAATATGGACAGGTATGTCGACTCTACAATCTGCCTTTTGGTATGATTGTACTTTCAACTATGCATTTATTTGTTTCTTAGCGATAGTTTTATCAAGGATGTCTCTGTTAAAAGGTCTCGGTTTGATAGTACATATTTGTTTACATTTATTTATTTCATGTGGTATACCATTGCTTATCAGCTGTGTATTTAACAAAAACAGTAATTTTGACACGCCCTAAGTTGGCTCCAAAGGTAATTTATTTAAATAATTTGGAAAATCCAAAAGTGCACGCCTCATAATTTTTTTTTAATAAATATTTATTAATTATTATTTTTGTTTATTTAATAACAATTAAACCACATCGAATCAGACCCTGAAAAATGAAAGGGTTCTATTCCTGAGCATACTCAAGCGTAAGAGAAAAAAAAAAGACTCTATTAGTAAAGTATTTCGGTCGCTATCGTGTTAACAAGAAAAAGGATCCGCACATACAGACACACGGACGTCCAAGACAGAACTTTTTTAAACTGTTTTTTAACTAGTTTAAATAACAAAAATGACATCAAAAATATCATGAACGTTAAAAATAGTGTTTTTTCTTAATATGTGTGTGTATGTATTATCTTACAAGTGCAATGTATGATACATAAAGACATTTTAAGTTTGAAAAATCAGATGTTTTGCGCGAAGCGACAGTAGTACCCACCTCAACGCTTCGCTTATGAGGCGTGCAAAAGGATGATATTATGATACATAGTGCCTTTAAATAAGTCAGTAAACAGGGTTTGTTACTTATCCATTGAGATAACATTAATGTTCTGAAACTAACAACGCCATACACAAGCGTGGTTATCTTTATAGCAGTAAAAACCTTGGTCGTCTACACTCTACACAACGGTGATGTCATTGCCCTGAGGTGCACAAATGCTTTGAAACGTTGCGTCCAATGTTTTCTTTTACGAAACCTTCGGATTTACAACGCTTTGGATAAGTAGGTACTCTGACCTTGAATCTAAACGTTATGTACTTTAAAGTTTTGTTTACACCATCGCGATTGAGTCACCTCAACACATTACTGATATTGAGTTTCGAGTACAGTTTGGCAAGAATGTTAGGATCGACGGGAATGAAAGGAACAAAAGAACGACTTTTGAGTACCTACCTTCAGCTTTCAAAGCGATATTGCATTGCGTTATAGTTGGTAGTGTAGTTCCAGGCTCCGTTCACCGAATGGTATGAGTTCAAGGTTATGTACAGCAATTAGATACAAATCCGGTAAATTGCTGGTTAATTTCAAGCTTAAGTCCGAGCTATAAATATTATATTATTTTTTATTCATTTCCACTATTATTCATACGTTGTCTCAGGTTCATGCTAACAAAGGACAAGCATTAAAACACAAACGAACTAGTCACGTATGGTAAATAAATTAAGTTATTTAGTAATTCTCACCCACTCGAGACAACATTGCACTGACGTTAGTCAACTGTTCATTTCTCTACAACTACTACATTTAGCAAATTGACGTCAATCGTTAATGTAAGGTAATGTAATACTACAGGTAATACGTACTGACTGTAATGCCTCATAATGTTTGATGTGTGTACTGCGACGTCCATGTATTAACAATTAAGTATTAAACCAGGCATGGTGAAGGACAAATTATCCCAGAACCCAAGCTTTTTTGCACGCCTCATAAGCGAAGCGTTGAGGTGGGTACTACTGTCACTTCGCGCAAAACATCTGATTTTTCAAACTTAAAATGTCTTTATGTATCATACATTGCACTTGTAAGATAATACATACACACACATATTAAGAAAAAACACAATTTTTAACGTTCATGATATTTTTGATGTCATTTTTGTTATTTAAACTAGTTAAAAAACAGTTTAAAAAAGTTCTGTCTTGGACGTCCGTGTGTCTGTATGTGCGGATCCTTTTTCTTGTTAACACGATAGCGACCGAAATACTTTACTAATCGAGTCTTTTTTTTTCTCTTACGCTTGAGTATGCTCAGGAATAGAACCCTTTCATTTTTCAGGGTCTGATTCGATGTGGTTTAATTGTTATTAAATAAACAAAAATAATAATTAATAAATATTTATTAAAAAAAAATTATGAGGCGTGCACTTTTGGATTTTCCAAATTATTTTTGTACTTCATAACAAATCTATTAAATATCTTTATGATTTAAATATACTTTGAAAATATTTCATGCATATTAATATATGAAATGGAAAATAAGTAATTGAAATTGACAGGAGTGCATTAATAGTAATTAAACATGTCACTATTATATGGTAATCGAATGCTAACGTGAAAGCAAAGTGAAAGAGACATAATAATGAAAATCCTTTTAGTGTGTATGTTTCGAAAATTTCATCGGAGCTTGTATACTGTCACACTGATTTCCCGGTCTATATGACAATATATTTTTGCTTTTGTCTCTAGGATTCCCATAGCATAGTTTCCAAAAATATTATTTTGAAATGTGAGAATAAAAAACAAATGGTTTAAAAGTTCTAACAATTTGTCTTTCCCAATTCCCACGCACCTACTTTCACAGTGTTTTTAACTTTTTGAAACCGTAAATTATTTGGAAATTGAAAATTGCACTTGAGCCTAAATTTCTACTGTTCTTTGAATTGACTTTGAAAATGACGTGCTTACACTAAAAGGTATAGAAATGTAGAAAGTTATTTAGATATTACCGTATCCAGTGTAATGAAACGGATAAAATTTCATATATTATACAATTTACGTCAACTGTATACCACATTAATCTGATATGCGTGGCACTTGGAGGGCTTCAGGCGGTGGGCGAAGCCCTAAAGGATTTGTGTTTATCCTATTTCCAAGAGCCATTCGTAACTTTCCGTGTGGTAAGTCAAGGTCCCTTGTAAATTCCAAGGATGACTTTTAGAAATTACTTTGCAGTTTGTTTTCTCTAAATAGGAGTCGGCAAAACTAAGCAGGACAGGTTTCATATTGTATAAGTGTAAGGTTTTGAACTTACTACAACTGGTTTTCTAATAATAGTTAATGACCATCTTGTGCATCTGATGCAACACAAATAAGTTAATACGTCTTATTCTGTATCTAAACTTAATCAAATTTTACTACTGAGACTGAATTGGATGACCAAAACAGAATCCTGGTGCATTCAGGTCACATAATCGGTTATCTGACCGATTTGCCTAATCAAAACAACAAAATGCATCAGCAAATACAATTGCACATGGTGAATGATCATCTGTGGTTTTATATAACGATCCAACAAAGCGTTCATGCTTCACTGAGCATGCACATTCATTCAAATTCAACCATAATACAGGCATATATAGCATTAGTGTAATGACAGACCAACGTGACCACAATTAGAAACAACTGAACTTTATATGCGAGATTTTCATAGCTATCATTCACGCTTTTGTTATCAGCAATCATTATAATGAGCATTCGTCTCGAATCAGCTAAACGTATACAAACTAATTCTTCATGCTGTATAGTTGAAATATCAAAAACTATTCGGAGCCATTTAAAATTATTATGTTCCTATATTTCCTACGACTGAAACCATTTGTTTTTACATTTTTATTATAACTTATAATAAATTCAGCACAATGAGTGTTTCCCTAAAGCAAAATTACGTCATACTATACATAAATGTTCCGGTACCAAATTTAAATAACAGAACATAACAGACATATTAACCTTTCGTTTATCTAAAAAATGAACACTAATCGACTTATCATATTCGAAAATAAAACATGTTCTACTTTGGCATAATTACATTTTTCCTTATAAAATTGAAACGAGTTCCGAGTTCCTTAAATATTCGTTAAAATAATTCTACTGACATCGATGAGCGAAGCATGTTGACCCAAATATAAGGGATGCGATAGCTGACATTGAAAAAAAAAACAGGTTTTAAAGACCTAATCCATAACGTCAATTTGAATTGGTACCTGTTTTATTAGGAGCTTGATTAAGTAAGGGTAGAAACGTCTAGAATAGACGCGTAGAAGCGTTTCGTAAAACAAAAGAATATTATACATGCAATGCAAATATGAAATAACTCATCACAGTCATCATATAAAATTCATGTAATTTTCGTTCCTCTTCAGGAAGGCAGTGGCGCAACATTCGTATGAAATAAACCTATCAAATATGTACTGTAATTTTGTGTTCCTCCTAAGATTTATAGAGCCAGAAGTACTAAGAGATGAGATCTTAAGAAATATTTAGGAAATTGCTCATAAAATAATTTATGAATAAATTCTTAAATAGTTAAGACTTCTTTTTCTATGTGCCCAATTCTGTACGATGTATGTTATCGTATAGGTACATAAAGAAAATAACTGGGTTTTGGAAATGTGAATTACTCTTTGTATCAGTATAAAATTTTCCACAGTTGAATTAGACGTAGATACAAGTCAAATTGTCTTCGTCGAAATAAATATCAACGCCGAAATACATTTTGTTCGCTATAAAGAATTCTAAAGTCTGCATTCTCTTGCCCCTCTTTTATTTTTAAGATTTAAATATTAATTTTTGCCACTATCCAAAAGCAGAAGACAAAAAGTAGGTATTGGAACAAACCAATTAAAATGCTTCCAAGACCGGAAGCTTCTGTGTAGTCTAACTGTATTGAACTGTCTCTGAATACTAATCACTGTTATATAGATAATGACTAATGAACTTTGTGTGTATTTGATCTCTTAAACATTTTGTCGCTTGCATTTTATGGATTTGAATACGTCTTCCTTTGTTCATATGTGTGGATTCATAGAGAGTTGAAGTGAAGGTTTTCTAAACAATGGGAACTAAATAAAATAGACATAGAGTCATCGCGAAAATTGGAAAATTTTAATGAAAATTGCAAATACAACTGTCTTCCTAGTAATTACGTTTATATTTAGCAAATTTAGCGGTATTTTGAAAATAGAATTTCACATTTGAAATCTTTTTGTTCGTCCCTTGTCAGTAGTTACATGGTATGAAACTTTATTAATGAACGTAAAGCGCCAAAAGAGAGAACCTTTTAGAGAGTATTAAGATGCTAACTGCATTATCCACCGGTTTTTCCCCTTTTCCGCCCGTAAAATGCTGCAAATTGGAATATAGAGGCTATTATTCATATAACGCTTTTCATAATCAAAAGGCCACAAAGGCTGGGTGGCAAATGTATATCCAAAGCATACAATAATTTGAGTACATATTAATCTTTTTCAATTGCTGCTATACCATAACTATTGGGGAAGGTAATTTCAAACAATTCATAGGTAATGTCGTGGACGACATCTTGTTATTTCATGAAATATTCATAATTCATAAAATACCAATCTACATATATGTAAATGTGTATATCTAACTATATCAGAAGTACTTGAGTCTTTATAGGTAAAGCATTAATGGAAATAGGTAAATCGATTTGAAGTAATTGTCCCTCGTGTATAAAATAATGACTTTGTCACGCGCAACCAGCCTTACTATCTTAGGTACCTTCCATTAAGTGGGTTCACTATCTTTACTACGGTGAATCCATGTTTTTCCTGCTATTTCTTTTTGCCGGCACCAAATTCATTGAACCACGTCTCGACAAAAACAGAACTAGCTCAACCAATACAGACAAAGACCACGATTCAAGGTCCAACAAAATTATGGCTATAGAAAAAGCATTTGATAAGCAATGACAAAACACTCGCATGAGTACCTATCGGAGTAGGCAATTGAATTTTTTTGTGTCCAGTCTCTACATATACGATAATTGGATAACTCAATATCCCCTATAGAGTTGCGTAAGTGTCTTTGAAAAAATTAAAATGGTAAATCTCTCGATAACATGCATTTTTCTGTACCAAGCGATTCCGTTTCTCCAATGCACATACACAATCCTCAAACAAGTTCTGGGAAAATAAGGAAGTAAGGCGCCGAACGAGAAATTGAGGTTACGTACCATTAAATTGAAAATCCAGCGTGGACAAATTTGTGTCTCTTTAGACAGAAAACAGCAATCACACTAACACGAGTTTTAAACTATTATCACAAACTTTGATTAAAGACCAACGCGATGCGTCCACTTCCTACGCCGATTAAACACACACTGATGTTCGGGCAGGAACGATGACATCAAGTAATATGCATTAATAGTCAAATGTTTATACAAAACCTAGTGCTGTTTGTATTGTGATTAAGTTTATATTTGTGTGCACAAATAAACGCTTCAGTTGTGTTGGGCTTGAAACGAGTTTGCCTACGTCTTATATGCTCGATTAGTTACTTATATATTTGTAGATAAAATAGTAGGTTTATTTTCATATATTTTACCACATTAAAACTTGATATAAGTTGAGACAGAGTGAGTCACACATGGGTGGAATGTGATGGGTGCATTTTTAATTATCCGGCACATGTTCATTGTGGAAGTAAATACGAAAATGTATTTGTCAAAACAACAGCTATTTTATTTTGAGTAAATACTTTTTTAACTTACGTTTTTTGCTTTGCACGTATTTTCTTCAATAATTTTGGTAATTGTAGTAACCTTTGAATTGTTTAAATCTTATATATCAGTTTGTGGATTTGGATTTTTTCCTTTTATTATTTCGCTGCATTCCTTGCACGTATCTATGTAAAGCTATTACAAAATAGAGACATAAATATAGAACAGACAATTTCTGTAACAGCGATTTGGCATATAAAAAGCTAGATAAGATTGGGAAACTTTGATATAAGTTAATTTGAATATTGCAAATTTATTATTTCTATATTATTTTGAGGTAATTCGATGATAATCAGAGAAAAAAACACAAATGAACATCCTTAAGGTCTTTGGAATAACTACCTACTTCACAATCTCCGTACGAAGTACAACAGAAACAGAAACGTACTGATTTACGAGAACTTATTGTATGAGCTTTGTATGAGTTTGTAAGAATATTTCATTTATATTTATAAGCCGCATTTCAAAACTTACATAACACGCTTTTATCAAGGCCGTTACGTGTTTGTTCAATTCAACGATGGCCACTGAGGGATCGTTATCTCTTATCAATATCTTTTGTTCTTTAACAAATAGTGCAGTGTAAGCTCTTTAAAAGTATAAACTTAATGTCTTATCTGATAGAGCCTTATTAATTGGAAGCTTTTGTTTTAAATTCCTGTGTTTACCATTCGATGTCTACTATCTAGGTAGGTACCTAATGAAAATATACACTACCAATTGCGACCCTCCGATTTTTTTTGGGAACCACGGTTTGAAATACCTACCTTTAGCATTTAGCTTTACCTTAGCATTTCGTTTGTATAATACCTACGTATGTTTTAATATAATACTTTAAACTTAAATTCAGGAGCTGTAACACGTTCGAGTCAAGAAACAACAGCAATTAGACTCCAATCTCCAAGTTTGCACATTCATAAAATTTGGGCTTAAGCGGTGACTGCTAATACCACAAATATTAAAACATGTTATCTTAATACTCTAATTAATGTTACTTAAGGTAAATATTTCGTTAATTTATCCATTAGCGAGACAAAGGAATGCAGGGCAGTATTACGCAGTTGTAACGTGCATTTAATAGTACCTACGCTACGTGATCACAACCCGAGGATATGGCTTATTGCAATTAGTTATGCTAAATATATTGTTAGGCTCTGTAAGTTCAATGTCGATTAGTGTACTGTGTATTATGACGAATGAAGGTACTTCTTAGTACCTTGTAAATTTAGTATCTCTTTATACCATATATTCAGCAATTTATTATAATTATACGGTTTATACTATTTCCATAAAGAATCAATTAGTAGTACACGTAGGTAAGAGGTACATAGACGCAAAATTAAGAAAAAAAATTGTATATCTACTAAACAAGAATTGAATGTGAAAGAGCCAATGAATTGGAAAAGATCAGAGACTACAATGAAAATGTACCTACAGAAGAAAGCAAACCAAACTATCTTAAATTTTTATAAAGATCCACAAACATTATAAAGACGGAGCATTAAAATCCGCAGATTTGGACACTTATTTTTGTTAAGTGGAAACTCGACTTGTGGGAACTGCATTAACTTGATACGAGTAAATGCATACTGCAGTCCCGTAAGCGAAAAGCGAAAGGTTGGAGAGGTACAATCTTGCTTTAAAGTTGTCCCTTTGCGCGACATTCTTGACCTGTTTCAGAATTCAACAGCATAATGACTGGTGTATTGCCCTATACATTAATATATCTATTATATATACTAAGGACAGAAAACAAAAACGTTGGTAAAGGAGAGGCAAGAAAAATATAGATAGAGTTATTATGTTCTGCAATCAATAAATAACTTAAACTTCTATAGGTGCAATTTAAATATTTGTATTTACAGGAAAATTCGGGAAAATATCTTAGAGAAAATTCTGCTAGATTTTTATTTCAACGTTTCTCACTATATCCAGGAAACAATAAATTTAATCTTACCTAACCTATACCAATTCTAACACCGAGACCTTACATTATCATTCCCAGTACATGCAATCGCATCCGGGATTAAGAAATTACAGCCGAACCCTGAAAATGTGTTACCTATTCCGTTTTAGTGTAGATACACATTAGGGTGATCTAATAAAACTCTATGTGAGTAGATATGGATAACCATTAACTTGGAATCAAAAAGGGCAACTTGGTACGTAACTACCTACGTCTATAGAACCTATCTTTATAGAATATTCAAGATATTATGTGATATAATCGTTAATACGGGATATCGCCAATGTCACCGGAGCGTTTAGAATTTCTAAGGCCCTTCGCTCATGGAGCTACTCAAAAATGACTGAACTAATCAGTAATTACGATTACAAACCAGTTACAAATTGTATCTCGCATACAACGCTACTCAAGTTATAAGGTTTCAGTCACTTGTCAATGTTTGCTCGTTCATTTTTATCATAAAAAACAAAGAAACTCGGGAAACCAGTAGCGTGGAGACCGACACGACGCGTCGCGCGTGATTTGTTGCTAACGCGTTACTCACCAGTTAGTAACTAGTCGCGTCGTGTGCGAATCTCCATAGAACATGTATGGGCTGTGACGCTCAGGCAACTCGTTAGTAATTTGAGTTTGTGACTAGTTCTTTTTGAGTAGCTCCATGAGCGAAGGGCCTAAGATTTCCACGATTTCCAGTACTTAACCTGCTGTGAAGTTTTATTTCGTTATTAATAATTTAATGCCCGTTTTTGTTTAAATCGGACCAAAATTTAATCATTCTGGCAAACAACTGGGCAACGACTGGGCAAAATTGTGAATTGTTGTCATATATCGTGGGGATTTAGGTTGTTTGTACCGAATACTTTTCCTGTCGTAGTCTTTAGTGATAAATTTTGCCTGATAAGGGCAAGAAGCAGTGTTTTAAGAAACATTATCTCATCAGATATATCATCAATAGTCCTAAAATTGGGAGCCCATTAAACATTTCACGTACGATACCTATGCAGTCTATTGTCTGCGTTAACATATTTATAAGAGTATATGATCCCATTCAATTAATCATTTTATTTCAGGCATGCGCAAACCCCATTCAAAGCCATGTGCATCTTGCAATGAATGGAGTAGTGATTCTAAAAATAGCTCGGGGACATTTACACGGTGTACCTCAATGGAGCCTCCCTATCTGAAATAGGGCACTGTGTCGACTGTGACGTCACAGCTACGTCAGATGGACCCCGGAAACTGGGTCATAGTTCAAACGTCCTTTGTGCACCACGCGCATCGCAATAATCGTAATTACCTGAATTTGGAATTTGTACAGCAGATAAGTCAAGATAAATTATTTTTTTATGATCTTTGAGATGTACCACCTAATATTCATTTTTGCTTTATAGTTCTAGAATTATAAACGAGCCCAGTTGTAAAAAACAATAACTTACTACTAGTGCGAAATTAGAGATGAAGAGTTATTTGCTGCAAAGTTTATATGTATATATACTTGTAGCAAAGGATCCTGACTCCAAATTTTCACGATTTTTAAGATTTAGATTTCTGTTTGTGCCTTTCGGAATATTTCAAGGACTTGATGGGGTCAGTAGGTAGTTAAAATTTTATCAGACTTGAATGTCACACGTTGGTAATGGAATAAATATTTGCCGAAAATAACAATTTTATTCTGTATTCTCATGACATTTAGGAACTATACAAAATTTTCCATTAAGATACGACGATATAGACCAAATACCAATATTTATCAATGTCATAAAACAAAGATGGTGGACAAATTAAGACGTGTAGTCAATCTAATCTTTACTTAATTCCACCGCTTTTCATACAACTTCCACAACCAAGCACGCGACCAATTCTTGCGTGCCAAATCTTTAACAATAAGGCATCTTAAATTCGTCATCGTCTCAACAATGGCTCTCCACTCCACATTATAAAGTCCCGACAAGCGACAAGGCATAAAGCTGCGACAAAAGCAATGAGCACTTGACTCAATAGCTAAAGTAAATTCCATTGTATCGCGGCCTGCCGAGTGGCCTTGGAGTCCGGCTAGGTGTTTGCGATAGGAGTTCTAAATGTTTAATAATTTGCTCGACAATTGGAGGACCGTGTTTCCTAATGGCCGATGAGGGACTTATGTTTCTTTTTCTTTATTAACTCTTTTTCTGGGCTGTCACAGTTGCTTTATTTCAATGTACCCACATAACACAATAAAAAAATATTTGTTTTCTTAGTGATGTAAAAAAGTAATTCATATTTTAATTTACTTACATTTCAGTCGAGCGAGTCTTGCGGTTTAATGCTGGTAGTGAACAAAATATACAGGAATGAGTGTTCTCATGTGAAAATGCTACACTTCAACATTTACCTAATAGCAGACAATGAAAACAATGGAAGATGGGGAAAATTACATTCAAGTGACAAATGAATACTGACCAGCCTCTGGTTAAACTCTTTCAATTTGCATATTTAAAGGCCATACAAGACCTTACAATAATTATGTACTGAGCCCTACTAACCCGTCCGATTAGGGCCCTTCTGGCCTCCTCCACTCAAGCGACAGCTCAAGCCGAGGTTCGTGGTCCCCGTCAAGGGGGGACGCCCTTGTGCATGTCGCTACCAGGGTGAACCTTCAGTTCACCCCCGCGTCCGCGTTAAAATGTAGAAGCCCTTCTGGCTAACATTGAGAGACACCACACAAAAAAAAAAAAAAAAAAGCCCTACTAAAATAATTATTTTGTTGTTATATACTTCTGACGTCGTGGATATATTGTTTTCATTAGAAATGCATTTACTACTATAATTTCATTAAAGTAATCCAAATTGTAATAGTTACAATATGGATCAGTGCACTACTCAGGAAAGGTAAGTACCATCCGTCTATTACATAAGGTTAATACTGTGAAACATGTATTGAGGTAAATCTTTGACAATAACAAATATAAATTATGGTGCAGATAATTTGTTCATAAACGTTTAAATTTTATTACATCTTCTTATATATAAAATTCTTGTGTCACAATGTTAGTCTGCATACTCCTCCGAAACGGGTGGACCGATTCTCATGAAATTTTCTGTGCATATCGGGTAAGTCTGAGAATCGGCCAACATCTATTTTTCATATGTACCACGGGCGAAGCCGGGGCGGACCACTAGTTTGACAATAAGATTTTATATTTCCTGTAACCCTAAACACAATAATAATATAAAAAATTTGTGACTACCGTTTGGCGTTTATCTTAATTAAATTGAGAATTAAGTACAAATAAAATGGCATTTTGTATCAGTCCTGTGATGTTCAATGATTACAATTTTTTTAACGTTGTAGAAAAATGTATCAAAATAATATTAACATTTTGTATGCATGCCTATGCTAAGAGACAATTAACCCATTGAGCCCTAAGCAGCCCGATCGGTCCACGACACAATCAATTTTCTATTGTGTCTGTGGTTCCGGGGCCTGAGTTATAAATTAATAATTTAATAACATTTTGTTCCTACATACAAATTTTCAATGTAATAAATTAAGTTACAATTTGATGGAATATAATATTTATTTCTATCTAAACTATAAAATGGGTAGCATGGAAATATTCTATAAATTTATTCAATATCACATTTACTTTTAAGCATTCATTAAAATATGTATTTATAGTTTACCAACTTTAAGAATATTTTTAAATAAAACATGGGAAGAATTTATCAAACAAATGAATAAATTAAGGAATGGTTGGAGATTATTCAATGAGACAAACAATAGTAAGTACAAAAAATAATAATAAGTTCTTAACATTATAAAATATGTTAAAACCTAATTGAGATCCAATTTAAAATGCAGGTACCAGTATATTAATGCATTTTTAAACGAAAATATTGTAGTTAAATTCAGAAACTAAAAATATTTAAATACCTTTGATCTATTTGTGAAATAATTTTCTCGTTTATTAGGAGTGGATATAAAATATTAAGATAATTCAGGCTAATGGAAAGTGAATTATTTGAACGAAAACTAGGTCAGGTTTGATTTGTAGTTTAAGTACATATTTTCTATGAATATTTTATTGTTTAAAAATCTTTCATGTTTTCAATTTGAACCGGTATAGTTGATTACATAATTAAGTCCGAAGAAACCTTAAAAATATTTCGTTATATTGATTCAGATATATTTGTTAAAATAACTGTACAATATTAATTAATAATATACGTAGTTTACCGAAGTAATTACTTACCTACAGAGGTTCGATGTCAATGACGAGCAGGAACGGAGCCTTTGCACATAAACTAAGGTTTATTCATGAACATTAGACCGAAAATTGTAAAATTTCAATAATAACTGGAATAATATAAGTTTTAAAATAAATTTTTAAAATAGTTTTTTGTCATGTTTTTGCATTTTTGATTTTGATTTTAGTGTCAAATTACGATTGGACTACGACGGTCGCGGGTCGACGGGGGGCGGTCAAGTCAGAAAATTAAATTGTCAGTGTTACCTTTCAGAAATATTATGTCACATAAAAATATTTTCGTAGGAAATTTATTACTTAATAAAATACAAAATATAAAATATTTAATAAATTTTATTTAAACAACATCATAATATATATTATTTTGAATATTTTTTTTATAAAACTGATGAAACATCGAAAAAATTGTGAAACTGCCATCTATGTTTAACAAAGATTAACCCAAGTAAGACAGTCCCTAAAAGATATGAACTAAGTTTATCAAAACGTCCATAGATGGCGCTTTACTAAAAATAGTTAAACTATTTTATTATTAATTTTTTCTAAAATTTGACTGTTCTATTATTTGTAATAACATATAATTTCGCAACATCAAACTTTCTACTTGCGCAAAAATTACCAGTATATGTGTGATCGTATAAAAGTTTACTGCCAATAAAAGATACTGCGAAAAGGCAAACCAAGAGAAGAGCACAGATAGTTGGACATAAAATGGCACCAAGTTTTCCAGTTGATCGCACTGATCCAATTTCTGAATCAGTGTCGCTGCGCCTTTCAGATTCCTTTGACATGGCTGAAAATATATAAAGGAGTAAGAAAACTGAAAAAATCATAGGAAATCGCAGTAGATACCTAACCAGACTGTTCAACAATTACCTAGATAAAGTACTTACCTAGATAGAAATTGACAAAAAAAATATTAAAAAAGGTAGGTGGGAAAGAACTACCTTACTTAATTATTTAAATTATTAACGCTTAAGTGAATCCAATAAATTGTATCTAGCCTTACAGCTTCACATCCACAGGTGTGAAACACAACAGAATAATAATATGTAGGTACATATTATCTTACCTTTTAATAATAATATTTTTCTTAGTGGTTCCTCAAAGAAATCAAAGAAAGAAATTAAAACATTTTTTTTATTAAAATACCTATTCAACAGATTTTTATAACTCTATCAAGATTGACAATATTTTTTTTCTTTTTCTTACGAACATTAGACCCTTTTTTTTTTTTTTTTTTTTTTTTTTTTTATAGTGGGGAAATCTTCCAAAGATACCCACGGCCCCCGGGGAAGGAGCCGTGGGTTATGTCGGATTCTTACCGACTAAAACCCCACTGTGTTCCGTCGAGCCGCTTTAATGATGGGGCCGCGGGTATTTGTTAGAATTCTTCCGCGACACGAACATTAGACCCTGCGTTCACACGGTATCGCGGTTTTCTCTGAAATCGATTTTTTGCAGGATTGGGTTTAGTGGTAGGTACCAGTATTTTCTTAGAACATGAACGTGTTCAAACTTCAAATAGCCAATTTCTTAGAGCGGCCGAACATGGGCAGCTCGAGCAGGACGCGGTACACGGACTGCTTGAGCGGTCGGTCGTTGACTGCTCGAGCTGTCGCTGCAAACCGCGCAGTTGAAGGTTTTATGCGGTTGCGACTGAATGTTTAAAGTTGACCGCGCGGTCGCGGCTTCAAGCCGTCGGCGTCAACTGCTTGAAGCGGTCCGTGTACGGCCGCCCTTACATTTATGGTATTTTTTTCACAGATTCTCTTTTAATTTCTAAACGAATATTATGCGTATCAATGTCTATGGCTTCTTTCAAGTTTCAACTGAAGTAAGAATTTAATTTACGTGGAAATAATTTAATTATTCGACATGAAAGTTCAGCTGTACGTTTTAGCGTTTTCATTTCTGACTATTAGTTTCTTTGTAAGTTTTCTTTTTTTATTAATTCACGTCGACCCCGGCTTGAGGAGTGTTCCAGAAAAGGCTTCTATTATGATGAAATATTATGCTCATGAGGACATCAATATCGATTTGGTAAATAATTGGTGCAATGTGATACACAATCGTTTTACTCAAAAATACATTGTTATGTATTTGTTTATTTGTGCATAAGCATGTGTGTTGTAAGCTGTGTATGTCATGATTGATCAGTTTTATGCATTCGATTATTCGATACATGGACGTATAAAAAAAGACGGACGCCGTATTACGAACAAACAACGTGAAGCCACCATAGTAAGCTAGGGATCGCGTAAAGACAATAAACACGCACACACTCTCACCATAGTAAGCTAGTCGGCCGCCATTACGTCGTGAACTACCGACTGATTAACTGCGTCACTGTTTCACAAAAAATATTTAAAATGCCGTCTTGCGTGGTTAAATGGTGTCGCAACAGTACAATTTTAAATAACAAAACACAAGGGATTACATTCCACAGGGAAGCAAGTTATTTCTTTTATGTTTTAATGACAAAATTATTACGGCAAAATTTATAGAAAAAAATACAGCCGCCATTGTCAACAGGACAGCTGTTGCCATGGCAACATGGCACACACACATGGATGTTTCGCCGCCATTACTAGGCTTCACTCAATGTTTAGGGTGCACTCACACACATCAGTCACCGTCACGGCACGTCACCGGACAGGATTAAAAAAAAATATGTATCAATAGTTCTAGTATGACTCTGTTCCCACACGACAGTCGCCGGCACGAAATCTATCAGTGACGTCACCGGTCAGGCACGTCAAATAATCTTTCCATACATGTATCATACTTTTATCCCCACTCACCCGGTGCCGTCACGTCTCAGTTCAGTCAGCGTCGTGCTACCGTCAATAATTGCTACATGTTCTCTAGCGTGACACACGTCTAATCACTGACTAACCTGATGTATGTGTTCAATGATTCAGTCAAACCGGCGACGTGACTGACGGACAACATGACGGTGACTGGTGTTTGTGGATACGTACACAAACCGTCACCGATCAGTCATCGGTGCCGTGACGGTGACTGATGTGTGTGAGTGCACCCTTAGGCGATATACCGTCCGTCTTTTTTTATACGTCCATGATTCGATATTTAATTTTAGATGATTCCTTGGACTCAACTATTACAGGCTAAGTGAAAACGTGGACTCTTAATTTCTAGCTAAAGCTTTAATATATGTGTGTTGTGTTTTCGTACTATGTACATTATTATTGTATTTTGTTTTGTTTATAACACACATATATATATAACGTGTTTTAACTTTTTAGCATAGGTAACGTCCCTTGCGAATGCTGTACAGTGCCGTCTTTAAGGCAGGGCCCGCAGGGCCCTGGCCCGAGGCCCCGAGGTAGGCAGGGGCCCCACAATTCTGAAAATTTTCGATATACAACAACAAATTTTATAACATAATAAGAAAAATATCAAATCACACACTTGGTAAAATAGAAACAAGATTTAACTCTCATATGTGGGGTGTTAAGAGACGGGGTTACGATTTAGCCTATTGCGTTATTGTAAACTGAAAAATGATAAAGTTAAAATTTAAGGATTTTCCATCCCTTACATAGGCCCCAGCCAGTACCTTGGCCCATAGCCTCGTTGATCCTAAAGACGGCACTGATGCTGTATTGACATATACTACTTAGGTAATGATCCTTGAGTGAGTTATCTACCCTATATATTATTAGGTATCTGGTATACTCTTTGGAGTTACCTTATCAGGCACTCAGTCAAAAATATTAAGCAGATAGCACATTGCGAGTTGCATATTTTGTTAATTTTTTTATATTCGTTAATTGACTTTCTTATCATTTCCTTTTATTTCAGCCACCAGAATTGTACATTGATAGCAAGAAGTTGGACCTTAACATCTCACGATATATTATATAAATTGACTACACTAACATTGTAAAGACATCTTAAGAAGTAATTTAGCCAATAATTATATAAAGAAAAAATATTTTTCACTCTTCTGGTGTTTTTTTTTTAATATTTGACCATTTGTTCGTGTTTATTATGACCCAAGTACGGCAAGCTATATCTACTCTATGTACAATATACATAATAATATATCAATGTGAAATTTCAGTCGACCCCATGTAAAAGTTTTGCGTAAGAGAACAAAATATCAACAAATAGTTTGTGATGTATCTTATTTCGACTTCGGTTAAAAACGACTATGTATCTTATATCTTCTCTCTACTATATACATAAAAATAAGTCGGGTTTTCCTTCCTGACGCTATAACCACAACTCCAGAAGTCAGAACGCACGAACCGATTTCCACGGTTTGGCATTCGTTGGAAAGGTCTCGGGCTCCGTGAGGTTTATAGCAAAGAAAAGGTGTCTCTGGTGGCGAAATGGAGTTCACTGGGTTTGCAAGTCATGGTTAAAAATATACCCTGAAAATGTAAATATTTGCTACCATAGCAATCTAATTAGTGGTGCTACACGCTTATAGAAATAAGAGTCGTGTATCTTATTTTGCTCGTAAGTTGTAAAATTCTGTGATGATGTAAGCATTTATTATTGAATTGAAAAAAATATATATATAAGAAAACTTAAAAACTTTAACCAGGATGTGAATGAATAATATTTATAAAATTTACATATTATTTGAAATTTGAGATTTACGAAATACGATACAACGATTAGTATCATAGATAGACCTTGCCTAAATTTTCGACACAGTTCAATTTACAGAAGACTTATTAAAAAATGTTTTGCGATATGTAGTAAAATTTGTATTTATTCATAAAATTATCATACTATTAAGAAACGTTAGAATAGGTAAGTAAACCTAAAATTATATCAGTCCCTATCGCACGGTATTTTTTAAATATTTAAACTACCTTCTTATGAAAATAAATTAATAATTTCTGACAGGTTTATGTACCTATCCCGTGCCCAATTTTTCATCTGTACCTCGTTAAACATAAGTGACGTTCAAAAGCAAAAAATATGAAGTTTTAAACTTTTTAACCAACGCTTTTTTGTATTTTAATTTATACTGATATATAAAATAATTTAAAAAATCATGTCTAAAGGACAAATATTTATTGTTGCGACTTCAGGAATCATTCTGGTTTCTTTTGGAGCATTGTGTTATTTGATGACTATTGTAAATCCCAAGCCATTGAAAACAAGCCCTGAGGAAACTAGAAGATATAGTTCGGTAAGCAATTCTAATATATTGTATAAGTAAAGTAGGTAATATTATATTTTCTGTGATATAAGTTAAATCTTTCTTGTTATTTTATTAATTAGGAGAATGGATAGGAACATTATATTTTTATAGCTTCAATCTAAAAGAACAAAAATATCGTGTTTTCAAGTTTAAGTACGTTATTTCTATTTTGTTGTTTCCAATAAAATTTAAGTAATTTTATACTTTTATAACATAAACAACAATAGCGCGTCATTTCCTTTCCGTGTCCAATGCGTAGATTTCCATATATTTCTAAAAATAACCATTTATTTTTAAGGTTGACACACTTTACGTGAACGACTTCTTTCTTCCGAGCGATAATGTAGAGTATGGACTAGAAAAGGTTCCCGAAGGGTATGCGGAAATGATAAATATAACACAATTCCCTATAACCAGAATAATGCCATACGTCCAAGGTCCATCTGGAACTATAACGAAAAGAGTTATGCCTCCTGTGTTTCCTAAGATAAACTACACGAACATAATAAATAATTTCACAAGAAGTAATAATGAAACAAATGCGTATTATTCCAACAGAGGTCAGAGAAGGTCTATAAGAGATCAAAATGATATAGGAAACCATATTAACAATCCCAGTGCTTTAATTCTGAAGATTGTGGATGAAGACGGAATTCAGAAAATAGAAATTAAAGTGGGATCGAAGTCGATGAATAAGAAGAAGGCTAGAAAATATAGAAGTTCCAGTCACAAAACAAAAAGTCAACTTTCTAGGTGGAATAAAACAAATTTAGCCAACCAGAATGATTCTGAAGATATTGTCATATTGGCCTCCAATGATACGATTGTCTTAAATATAATAGGTGACTCAGTTATCTTGTCCGGTGCAAATAAAGTGAAAATCGTTGATAGTGACGATAACATAAAAACTGATAATGCAACGACAAATGATACTGCATATTTTAGGAATGATATGGGTGGCGATGCAAATAATTCTATAGATGAGAAAGAGAATGTACAAATGTTTGATTTATTAAAAGTTAAAGAAGAAAATTCGATTAATAAATCGGTAGTTAATATTGATGAAAATCTAAATGAAACTGATATTTTAGCAGTAAATTCGAAAAATCTTACAAATAACATATTTAATTACGAAGTTGATGACAAAAACTCTAAATCTGATATACGTGGAGTAAAGGATGTGAAAAATAACAATTCTGTCGTTGATCTTTTAATCCTCGAGGATTCGTTACGAGGGGCTTTGATGAATGAAAATGAACCGTTTGTGCTGAACGAAAATACTTTTAACAGCACTGAATTACGGTGAAAATATGTGATCAAAATATATAGCCCCATACGAACAATGAACATCATTATGTGTTGTAATATTTGACTTTGATTTTGATTGTCTCAGATGTGACCTCATTATGGGATATGTGGCAGATGCATTTCACAACAGTTTTATAAAATAAATAAATAGATCTTTAACTATATAATTACAATTACATTGACAATTTTGCATATTATATTTGGGACAATTAGATAACTATTTCAGTTTAAAAAAAGCATTACAATTCAACTATTTACGGTTCTTACTCAGATGAACACATAATCAATGCTTAAGAATGGGACTGTTCTGTGTTTATTGACTGATTGATTTTCTTTATACCAGTGATCAACCACACCGAGTCCTCTTTTTTATTTGCTTTTTCGTTAGATACCTCTCGATTTAGCTTTTTACAAAACAATTTTCGTCATATCCCTTAATTAGAATAATGTGCATGAAAATTGTGAACAACATTTAACTTTTTTCTAACTGTTTATTTGGCCTACGGAACCGAAACACATCAAATTTACATATTTAAAAGAGCAGTAGTCCTCTAAAGGACATATGATGTCATCATTAGAATATCATGTTATATTTTCATCATATTTTATGCATAATTAGGCTTATCCAGTTATTTATTGTAACTAATGTCATTTGCCACTATTTCTACTTTACCTTTAACGGCATTCAAGCACATTAAACTGTCGCTAGTGTTTCAAATAAGACCTAATTTACAAATGTGGACCTAAAATATATATCAGTTGATTAATCTAGAGCAGAGTTTGGTATCTAATTAATTTTTAAGCACCTGCCCCTTATAAAAACAATTTTGATTGATTGGTTGTTGAATTAAGAAACGCATGGCCTTTACTGTTACTACGCAGAAATTAGTTTTTATAGGTACTAACTATAAGTCCTTGCTTTTCTCTGGTTTGTGTTATGAAAGTTTTATATGAGTATTGATCTATACTAGGTTCTAATAAACTTGAAACTTTTCATTTAAAAGTAAATTTACCGTTTATTTAAAGTTTATTAGGTATACAATATGTGTTCCTCATAATCTGTGTATTCCAATCTAAGTGTAGAAATCAAAAAGAAAAGAAGACGGCTGTATGATTTTATGCCATTATTAAGTAGAGGAGTTCTAGAGGTATGTCTCTGTGCACTTGTCAATTAAAATTTGCTTTACATAGAAAAATTGCCAGGTGAACACGAAGTGAAACACAACAAAGTTTAAAATAGTAATATTGGTATCATGAGCCATAAGGAACTCATAATGGAATATTTTTTATAGGTACGTCATTGGTCGATTTTTGCGGTTATGGTTAATAATTAACGTTTATTCAATCGTAATACTAAGTAATAGAAAAAAAACTGCACTTGTTTACTTGTTTAGTTGTTCAAATTATATTGGAGTTACTACGTGATTTCCGCTGCGTACGCGCTGTGAGCCAAACGGATATAGGTACGTAGGTATTGATTTTTTTGTGTTTAAAGTTTAAACTATCAACCTAATTACCAGGAGCTATTTCTACTCTTATAATTATTTACAATTTATGTAACAGATTAACTCTAAATCCCAATATAAAATAAGAGAAAGGTAGGTCGACCAAAGCGAAAAGTACGGTCTGTATTACTGATTGATTTTTAATTATTTCGAAATTGAAACCAAAGGTCACCACAGTGCCACTGTTATTAAAATTTAATATATGAACAGTCAAATTTGAGTAAATCCAGACAAAGACTTCATAAAGTCGAAACAAAGTGAACGTCGGCGAGGCGAGGTAGGTGATCGAAAGCATTCCCACGTGCTGGCCTGCCTTGGACGGCCTTGCCGTTTTACTTTTGCTCGCTACAGTACATTCGACTGATGTAATTGCTATAGTACACACTACACAAGATTTATGTTAGACTTGACATGGACTTGACGAACGAGCTGCAGGGTTAGAATGTCACTGTCACACAAACGCACGAACGATCATCATCATCAGCCCATATACGTTTCCACTGCTGGGACACGGGTCTCTTATGAGGGTAGGGAACGATCCTTTCGCTTAAAATTCGCCAATTGGTATTGCTTGGTATTGCAATAACATTATTTCATATTTTTTGTAAGCGCGTGGGTATCATAACTAATAACAATAATAAAGATCCAGTCTAGCAAGTTTAGAGCTCTTGCTAGTAGATTATAAGTCAATAATTATTGGAAAAGAAAAGAAAAGATTGGTGGTTTAATTGCACCTACACCTGCTCTACAGACATTTTCTTACTATTAAGTATAGAAATAACAAAACACTCAAATAGAAAGAATAAATAAATAATGCACTCTTATTCGTTGAAGCGAGTGTATTGCATGTAGCTAGCATTGTAAAATGAGTGTGGCGACCCCGTTTCTCAATTGAACACTTTTTGATCTTGTTAGTTTTGAAGCCGTTGCGTCTTTGTCTGTTTATTTTGCTAATTTGGTATTCCATTGCACGCCTCATAAGCGAAGCGTTGAGGTGGGTACTACTGTCACTTCGCGCAAAACATCTGATTTTTCAAACTTAAAATGTCTTTATGTATCATACATTGCACTTGTAAGATAATACATACACACACATATTAAGAAAAAACACTATTTTTAACGTTCATGATATTTTTGATGTCATTTTTGTTATTTAAACTAGTTAAAAAACAGTTTAAAAAAGTTCTGTCTTGGACGTCCGTGTGTCTGTATGTGCGGATCCTTTTTCTTGTTAACACGATAGCGACCGAAATACTTTACTAATCGAGTCTTTTTTTTTCTCTTACGCTTGAGTATGCTCAGGAATAGAACCCTTTCATTTTTCAGGGTCTGATTCGATGTGGTTTAATTGTTATTAAATAAACAAAAATAATAATTAATAAATATTTATTAAAAAAAAAATTATGAGGCGTGCACTTTTGGATTTTCCAAATTATTTTTATTTTATACAGCAAGGGTAATAAGGTAACAAATAAGGAAAGAAAGGAGATAACAGTTGGATTTTAAATCGTTTGGTAAGTATATGAAAGGGAAATATTAAAATGAAATGCATTTATTTTTGCATAGTGGAGATATAATTTTGGCATACATAATACATACATATCGTTTACTTGATTTTAATCAATATTCGTCTTAATAATCTTTATAAATTAACATCAACACTCCTTAATAATAATTAATAACTCATTAATAATAAACAGCTTCTAGCTGCGGCTTCCATTCCAGTGTTGACATAAACAAGTAACTATAGCATAAGTCTATTTTCTACAAAAAAAAATCTCGAAAATTTCTTCGAAATCGGTTCAGTTGTTTTTACAAATAAACATACAAAGTTACTTCAATTTCATTCTATGATACATGGAAGATAATTCCTTAAGAAAATCTGTAGTGCGCAATAACGAAAAAGAAAATACGATAAAAATAAAATATTCTTATAAATAAACTTGTAACTAGGTTTGTCTGTGTTAGGTCTTTCAAATAAAGTAATAATTATTCAGGCGTCGTACACAATTTATCTGCAAAAAGGTATCTTTTTATTTCCACCTTGAATTTTAATATTTCTGTCGGTTTCCTAACCAGAAGACTAATTAGTTTTTCACCAAATTGTGAAAAGGTCGACTTTACAGTTTTTATGAAATTATTGGGCTAATTTTAGATATCTTGGTGATTATATAACTGATATAAATTGTTACAGTTAATCTTGCAAGTGTTATGATAAGGGTGCCTAGTATTAGGGGTCCTTGGTTCATGTAATTGGAATTCCTTAATTAAGGAAGAGATCACTCTTTAGTGATAAGGCCGCCCTCTGTGCTAGTTTAGCTATAATTTTTAGTTTTAAGTAATTTGTATAACTAGCACAGTAAAGTGTTATAAATAAAAAATAAAATAAAATAAGGCATAAAGCATTAATTTTGTCGGGATTACAGCTCTGCTGCTAAGGGATTTATTCCGGTACAATACCTATATTTTTTACAAAACACAGGTTGAATGTTTGCACAAATATATCTTACAAAGGTCTATTAACTTAGCAATTAGCCCACCAAATTCGACCAGTTGATGAAATGATAACTATATTATGAGTAATAACTATCTAGACTAATCCTACCCAGGCTACCCTATGGGAATTAAATGAGTACGTCCAAGCAATTTCATATGGACATTTATTTACTGGGACAAAATTATTTATATGACTTAAATATTAATAACATTAATATTCAACGACTCAACGTGGTTATGTTTTGTAATAGATTCCGAACATAGTAACATATCGTATATTATTAAAATTAAATACTAAGTAAATGTTTTTGGTATTAGGTAGTAGGTACCTCAGGTAAGTACTTTAGACCCGCGACTTTAAGACATTAGTATGATAGGTATTATAAAATTCAACTGTGAGTGAGTTTACTTGTTGTGTGGTTTTAGACTACACAATGATTTCATTACAAAAAGACATTCGAATATACATATTTACTTATATAATTTTATAAAATTTAAAGGTTTTGGTTCAAACCGCATTTAGCCGGTTACATCAAGTCTGTGTTTCTGAAAAAATCGTGCAGAAAGAATATAAATAGACATTATAAATATTAGCTTGGCAAAATAATCATAAAGTGCCTTTGAACAGCCAATAGAGGCGGTATATCAAAGTTAAACCGAGCTTTTTGCTTTTACAAGAAACTTTTTCAATCTACTGAACGCCGACGCACTTGAGACATTAGCAGTCGTGGATACTGTGGTAAAAATAGTGAATAATAATGTAAATTGTGTATTAAAATAGAGTAGATATATGAAAGAGTGTTTAGAAAAACGAGACTGTATGATAAAGATATGATAAGTATACGACATAATTACCTATTTATTATTTAGGTAAGCTTTTCCGAACTACAAATGTAAAAATGAATGTAGGTTTAAAGTCTTTCTTCTAGTTTATTTTTTTTTATTTTAGCAGAAATATCAATTCCACAAGTTATAAGATATAAATAATTTAATGGGATATTGCAATTCAAAAAAGCTTGGCTTTATTGCACTACTAATATTATACTTATTAACACAAAAAGAAGGGCCTCTTATTATTGCCGACGAGCATATCCATAATATTGAACAAGTCTTGTTTCGAAGAAAACCTATTGGGATAGTGATTAGTCATTAGTGATGAAGAAAGCAAATAAATTCATATTTTCTATTCAAATTTGTCGCACCCGTTTATTTTCTTATTAAGTATTTTAAGTAAAGTAATTAAGTATTCAATGTAAAGTTATTTATAAATGGGTAAAGTCATGATCTATCCTTCGAATGCATTTTCTTTAAGGCATATCTTATACATCGAACAAAAAAGTCGTCCGTCCATTCCGAGCCTAACAACACGCGAATCAAAGCTGACAGATCTTATCTGTTTACATAATACTTACTCGTTTTATGTCATAGATAAAGTGCATTGAGAACCTACTTGTGGCAGTTCTGATAATGTATTGTACAATACAGTAATCTGGCAATTTGTCCGGCTAATAAACATGGATAATCTAAGTTAATTTATAGGGTTCCGTACAAAGTTTTGTTAAGATGTCCTGAGAGGAACAAAGTTTTGGGATGTTTATTACTGTGGGCAACCCAGGTCAGGTCTTTCGCAGAAAGTAAATGTTTTGTCACCTAGGCTGGTAGGAGCTTGATTCACAGGTCTTTTATATTGTTTAAAATAATGTATACTTAGTCTATGGTATACCAATTAAACAAAGGACGATTCCACGATGTTGTTTTAACTAGGTAAATGTAAAAGGACGTGGTTTTCGTAGGAATTAAAAGAATAATTCAACTTTAATTTACGGTGTTGCAATACTTGCATTATTAATTACGACTAGTGGTTTTTATCAACATAGCCATTGCATAGTTTTATGGTCTAGAAATAGAACTGTATCTTGATGAATACAAGTGGATATTTTTATGCTTTCCTTGATTTTTTCATTTCACCAACCGTATGGCCTAATACGCTTATCCTACCCTTGGAAGAGGACTTATATAATAATTTTCTCACCTACCAGCGAAGGCACACGCCCTTTATCAGGCCCAGTATTAAGAACAATTGATTATAATATCATAGTTCATGAATAGTACAAATAGCGTGCTTATTCAGTTCTAAATTCCACACTTTTCTAAACCAGATAAATAGAACAATCATATTTTGCATTGTACAAAATATAGCGAGCTAATTCCTTTTCTGAACGTCTGACCAGAATAGAATTATTACGCGTAGTACAAATAGCTAATGCAGTTTTAAGATCAATCGTCAATATTGGTCTCCAATACGATTACTATAATCTCACAGGTCAGGATGCGTGTCGATAACCGTGGACGTCATGAGGGCATACTTCAGTCGTTGCCCTGCATTTTGTTATTGCTTTCTTTATGTTTACGATTCATTGGTTAGATAGTTTGCAACCTGGTGCCACTTGTATGCAGCTTTGTGAAGGTTAAAGTGGGGTGATGTATGTATGTTCTGTTACGTTGTTGTTAAAATATAAATTAAATAATGAAGAGAAACGTGTTTTTGTCGGTTTAGGTCTCTCCTGAACTAGAGGTTATTTTGTTGTTCTGTGAGCTTAAGTTATCCTTAAAATTAACATTAAATTATTTTCCGTTTTATAAAATAAAATTATAATTCAGTAGTAGACTGTACTGAATGAAAGCCGGGCGATGCTAAATGTTTGAAGATTTTTTTTGTAGCAAACATACAAACTGTTATTATTTATATGAGTACTGTTCATTATCATTCATCATATAATTACTACTTAATTAGGTGATGATTATACGATCTAAAACAATTCTAAGGAACTTGCTCCACCACATGCGAAAAAGCGACAGTCGGGCGACTATTTTCCGACTAATTGCATACTGCATAGTTAATGTCGCAGACGTGTCACATGTACGCAATAGAAAAGATTTTTTTACTGTGACCCAAATAATTGAAAAAGCTACATTATACTCGAAAAACTGTTAAAGTTGTTATTTTGCACGAAAGTGATGAACCAGTCGCATTTAATAAGTTGAGTAAGTAATTACAGTTATCTTAAAAATCGCTCTTTGATAACAAATAAAGATTTTTATGGCATAGCAAGTGAACGCCACTTAGAAACACTAGCAAAGCTGGTAGTGTCACAAGCCAGGACATATTTAAGCTATTAGCTACCTATTAGGAGATAAGTAGGTACCAATGTACCTTATTACTTCTAATAGAAGGGCTTAGAAGCTAATTCCGTTACTCCTGATCTTTGATGTTTGTTAAAAAAGTATTGCCAGTTACAAAAAAACCGTGTGTGCCGAGCACACGTGTCAGAAGTGAAACTTCTTTAGCAAGATTCTGAGATAACAAAATCATGACTCCATGACGTGACGGTAGTGTCATGACGCTACCTTGAAATTTTACTCTCAACGCGCTCAATGAAGTTTTACTTCTAAATTCTATTACTTCTAAATAAAAAACGCTGCATCATAATAATATTATTCTCGCTCCTCGCCTATCGCCTCCCATGTGCCACCAGCCTGAAGCTGTTATCGAGCCTCGTGTTATTAGTAGTATAAATTATCATTAACAAAGTTTTCTGTCAAAAGGTCATTACTGCATGTTGACAACGGATCGGTTAATAATGCACTATTATTGTATCTGATTGCAATTATGTATACACGCGTGCTTAATTCGTTGACCGTTGAATTTGTTTGTTAATGTACATAAAAGATAAGCGGGATGATAAGGGCTTTAGATTATTTTTTTATTTATTTATTTATATACAACCATTCCTACCATTACAGTTACCCAATGCGATAGGGAGGTCAAATTTACAATACAATTTATTCAAAAAATATAACATTAGTTAAGATTATAATATACAACCGCTACAATTATGTTTGATACTCTAGTGACTAGTCAAATATTATAATGATTAATACATATAAAGCTGAATAATACATATTTTTTAACAATGTCAAATTTAAAACATTTTCAATTAAAAGTTAAAAACTAAATTTAATACAAAAACGCAATATTAGTATAATATAACAGTATCACTACATTGATTTAAATACACTTTATATACAGTTTTAGCACGTTTTAGATAATGTCTAATAATTGAAAACATAACATTCCAAAATAAAATTAGTTTATATTAATTATCAAGGCGTTTTCTGTTTTAATGTTCAACTGAACACCACAACTGAACACCATCAGAAGAACCGTGGTGATTTTCTGAATGCTTTATGATTTACGGACAATAATTAATTTACCTCTGTTATAAACTTTTATGTATTATAAAGCTGAAGAGTTTGTTTGTTTGTTTGTTTGAACGCGCTAATCTCGGGAACTACGGGTCCGATTTGAAAAATTCTTTCGGTGTTAGATAGATAATTTATCGAGGAAGGCTATAGGCTATATATCATCACGCTGCGATCAACAGGAGAGGAGCCATGGGGGTGAAACCGCACGGAGCAGCTAGTCATATATGTATAAAATCCTCTATAACATAGTTAATTTCAAAACAAAACACGCTGAAACAAGAATAATTTGACCAGAAATTTCCAGAATATGCGGTCATTTTGAAAGCGAACATTGAACCTGAACTGAAAAACACGCCTTAAAATATGGAATAAATGTTCCAGATTTTAGAATTACATTTCTTTTACGGTTATACGTGAACTAGGGTGTCTATGTTTATGCCTAAGTATACTTAGATACTTTCTTAGTAACAATAGTATTTTTTTATATTTATATTTAGGTATGTAAAAATATAAAAACTGTATTTACGAAAAAAAGCTCGCCTCTAAAATAATTTTTAAAACATAAAAGCAATGTTCATAATGTTTTTATAACATAAAGGACCACTATAGTCTATGGATAGTCTTCTACATTTAGTAAAATCTAAACTAGAGAAACATAGAGTACGTTTTCAGCCAGCAGTACGCAGAATGATGAATGATGACATGAGAACTTTTCCAAGGGGACCAGTGGTAAGTAGTCTGAGGGTAGCATATTCAGGTGGTCATAGATACAAAATCTTGAGCTTTATTATATATTTTTTATTTCTAAAATACCTCATGTGAAAGGCCAGATAGACAGAATTGAGATACGGAAAAGTAATTCCAATTCATTAAAGTAAATTTAGTCTCGTTCCTGCAAAAACCATGGTCACTACAAAACCGAGCTTTTAAAATAGGCCAAAATAAGCATTTGATAACAAAATCAGCGAGAACGTTATCAATATATTTGTCTGTGTATGTGTGTGTCAACTTTAATGAAGTGACTCGATTTATATTGGCGCCGTGTGGCAATTATGAAGAAATTAGTATTTTTAAACGTAATTGATACTATATTTCATTATAACTTAAAGTGACTGATTTATTGCGAATGCAGGTCTTGTATCTGGCATTGCAATTTATTAATTATAACTATGTGTGTTTTATTCGCAATTATAAACAGATAGTCAATAGGAATGGTTGAGAATAATCTCTCTGGATTTCGTCTCTTATAGCATGTTCTCTTTACACTATGCTTATAGTCTAGATCGGTACAAATTAGTAGGAAAAACTGTAGTTGGAACTCATTTTTTTTAAAGGAAATCATTATGAACAGATCTTTTGTCTTATTTTTGTAAACTTGATTGAAAGTTATGGTTTATTTCAGGTCAAAATGTATGCGTTTACATCTATACCAAAATGTCAGAGAAATCGCTTCCGTATGTACATCAAATATTTTTAGCTATTCTAAAAATATTTCTTATATCTTTCCTCAACATTCATGTAAATGTGTTTACATGAGGGCATCATGGGCTTATAGGAAATAATATTCCGTTCCGTTCCGTTCCAGCCTTTTAAGACGTCCACTGCAGGACATAGGCCTCCCCCAAAGATAATAATATTATGATTTAAAATTATAAGGATCATTTTTACATTATTGCAGACGATAGTCTTCTACTTAATTTCCCTTCAACATCGATTAGTGAAACCAAAACTATCAACGTCAAACGTGTCTGTCTATAATAATAATTAAGAGCACCGCATAATTCCGAAGCCTTTTGCTTAGATACAGAATTAAGGGTTACAGTATAGGTAAATGTACCAGTATGGTAAATGCATGCTTGTATCTAGAGCACACCGTTAACGACAGATGTATATTAAATGCTTACGAAATGTGATTTGACGTCAGTCCTTGGTAAGGCTGAATTCACACAAGCTTCGTGTAATTTTTTTTTCATTTTTCCAGATTTTTTTGTAGCAGAGTAAGCAAAGAGATAGGTGGACTAATAATTTTGTGTTTCATATATACAGGGTGTCCCACTATTGGTATACTAAGCGCGAAGGGCCTTGTAGTTATGCATACACTGATCACGTAAAAAATACTTAAACAACAAATTTACGTCAAAATTTTTTTGCTAAATTTTTCCTGAAAATCCATGTTTTCTTCTCTAGCTTCGCGCAGCCGGCATATACCGCTTCTCTAATGTGAGCATTTTGTCTGTGAAAACATAATCTTAAACGATACCTGACATGCGGGTGGCAAAGTTGGGCGGGTTGCTTGTTATGGGTGTACAACATAGAGTTTTAAGAATTCATCTATTTGAAAAAAAATGCGTCTGGAATTTTATTAGTATTTTTTACGTACTCAGCGTATGCAAAACTATAACCTCCTTTGAGCTTAGTATACCAACAGTGGGACACCCTGTATATGTATTTAGAAATCGAAAAGTTTTATTATGGATTATTTTCGTAATTTTTCGCACTTTGCTCATAAATATGTATGTAGCCCGCGGCTTGACCCGCATTTTCACAGAAAACCCCGCATGTGTTAATCCAAGTTACCATCTATATGTGTGCTAAATTTCATTGTAATGTCTATATGTACTCGAAACATCAGAGTTACACATATCTAAAAACGTATATATTGAATGTTTCCAATTACTCATTTAAACTATTCAACTTTTCAGATCAGTTATTCATACTGTAAACATATAAAACTCTCATTTAACTCGTAGTTTCTAATCGAGTTTTGTGGACTGTGCTCTTGAAAAACAGAATTCGGATCTTGTGTACAGAAACAAAGTTCTGATTGCTTGTAAACTTGGACTGCAACCGCTGTAACGGCTAGCTTTCTTGAAGTTCTTCCAACCAGCAATTGGAATCTTATTTTACGTTTATATCTTTCTGTAACATCGTGTATCTATCTATATTAAGATTAATAAAAGAAACAATTGTGTTTTTGTATGTATGTTTTTAATATTTTCACACAAAGACTACTCGACCGATTTTCAAAATTCTTTCACCAGCAGAAAGCTACATTTGTCCTGAGTCACATAGACTATATTTTATTACATATTTATCCGGGTCAGCCCGGGCGGAGGCTGGACGAGCGGCTCGTGTTAGTTACCACAAAAAAAGTCGTGATACTTCTTACTCACTAATTACTGAACGGATTTATATTTGGTTTGTTCAATGTTTCTCTAATAACTTTTTAAAAATAGTCAGTATTTAATAGAACACATGAGACATTTTGACTATCAAATGTTACGCGTTTTAAACAAAGTATGCAATAAGGTTAGTAGGTACATAAAAATGACTCACTATCAAATTATTTTGTAGTTTTTGTTCGATGTAATTTCAATATAAATGTTAATAGTAAAAATATAAATTTGTACTAAATTAATGGGCATTTTAAGCGCTGTATTAAACGTAATATAATCGGTAAATAATTCATGAATCTTTCTCTCATAGTGATGAGACTTTTAGTGAAATGGATTGGATAGACAGATAGACATCATTTAAACTAGGAAAATTAAATGTCAGCCCTTCTTAGACTGCGTTATTATGAAACAAGCTTTATTATTAACGGATTAACTTATTCAAATCGTATGTTACATGATTCGCCAATATTTTAATTAGTCGTTAAGGAATATTGATAGCTCTCGCCTTCACAGCCTGTCTATGGCGTGATCTGCTTATAGCCGGTGTAAAAACTTAAATATTTTTATAGAGCTAGTTTGAATGTTTAGACTGGGGTAGAAGCCTTTAAAAATAATGAAAAGACAAAAAAAATCGCAGTCGGATGAAACCCATTAGAAAAGGAGGGGAATATGATAAAAATGTAAGGAAAAATAAATTACGGTCAATCCGAGTTCGGGAAGCGGGAGGGGGGAGCTTTTAAGAGAAAAAAATGGTTTCTCTCGATTTCCGACAAAACTACAAGTCCTATAGAAAAAAAATCAATGGCAAAGTTGTAGGTAATTAAAAGTTCTACAACTTTTGTGTTCACAATTTTTTCACATAACCTAAAAATTTAGGTGAAAAATCCAAGAAACCAAGTTTTTGGTCTTTTATTTTTATCTACTTCAAAATTTATTTTATTTCTACGAAATTTGGTGGAAACTTACTTTATTATGTCCCAAATACACTGTAATTTATTTGATTGAAAATATTTATTTTTTCGCCTTATTTTGAATTAATACCAAAAAAACAACCTAATTTTCAATCGAAAATTCACCCGTCAAAATATCAGCTTTTTTCGAAAACTTGGGGTGCCTTTTATTCATTGAAATCTCTACTTTCATATGGTGTAAAAAAAAATAAGCACCACTATAGTAAATGTTCTCAGGAAATGCATACAAACAGTGTAATAATGAGCTTTTACTAAATCAGGCACACTTCTTGAACTCTATATCTTCTCTTGTATCGGCTTTTCGGTAATATGTCAAAAGAAAAATAATTATCTGTTCTAAGTTTAATATTTTACAGCATATTCAAAAGCAAAATGATGTCGATAAAAACATTTCAGGTAGTTCGAGAAGTGTGCCTGATTTAGTAAAAGCTAATTTTCACACTGTTTGTATGCATTTCCTGAGAACATTTACTATGATGGTGTTTATTTTTTTTACACCATATGAAAGTAGAGATTTCAATGAATAAAAGGCTCCCCAAGTTTTTGAAAAAAGCTGATATTTTGACGGGTGACTTTTCGATTGAAAATTAGGTTGTTTTTTTGGTATTAACACAGAATACATAATAGTAGCTAAACGCTACAGAACGGACACTCTCCGCCTCCCGCCAAAATTAAACTTACCTCACCCCCTCGCGATCAGACATAAAATGGGCCATATTTTTCTGCAAGGACGATACGCAACGAAGATTGACAACATTAATCAAATTGACTTAAAGTAATTTTATTATTTTGGATTTGTGATTATCATTTTTCGTAGAAAATGGTTAGATATTGTGCTGTTTACGGATGTATTTCATCAGAAAAAAGCGAATTTTTTTTTACGCTAGTTACAAATGTACCAACCATAAAGCGTTAACACAAACATTTGCAGTCTCTACAGTGTGACTGTCAAAACGATCATTTTGTATGGAGTGTCCGGGGTGTGGTATTAATTCAAAATAAGGCGAAAAAATAAATATTTTCAATCAAATAAATTACAGTGTATTTGGGACATAATAAAGTAAGTTTCCACCAAATTTCGTAGAAAAAAAATAAATTTTGAAGTAGATAAAAATAAAAGACCAAAAACTTGGTTTTTTGAATTTTTCACCTAAATTTTTTGGTTATGTGAAAAAATTGTGAATACAAAAGTTGTAGAACTTTTAATTACCTACAACTTTGCCATTGAACTTTTTTCTATAGAACTTGTAGTTTTGTCGGAAATCGAGAGAAACCATTTTTTTCTCTTAAAAGCTCCCCCCTCCCGCTTCCCGAACTCGGATTGACCGTAATTTATTTTTCCTTACATTTTTATCATATTCCCCTCCTTTTCTAATGGGTTTCATCCGACTGCGATTTTTTTTTGTTTCAAAAATTATCTACTCTAGTCTAGTTTGACACTCAATGTCTTTTCATTCAGTAGTTTTGTCCTTTCTGGCTTAATTAGATGCAAATTGATGTTACGTAACTTGTGTTTATAAGAAGCTTGTTTTTGTTTGTAAGTAGTGTACACTGTACAGCTATAGTTCTTTTGATGGAATCTCGGTCAGAGATCAATTTCGACAGAGATTAGCTAATTTCTTATGAAAAATATACTTATATATAGTGTACACGTAACGAAGGCTCCACCTGTAGGCTCCACCTCCAGGCTCCGATCAAGCAGCTTTACTTACCCAACACCAACAATTTCCTGGCTCATGTCTGCTATTAAAGTTGAAAATATCCTATATTTTTCGCTCATAATATTTATTTTGTATAGACCAATAAGACGGCGATCAGAAGTTTTATATTTTCATTATATGTATAGTAGGCCATCATAAAGCTAGGAAACATCAGTTTATTAAGTAATCAAGTCTATGACGCCTCATCAAGATTCGTTTTCTCAGTATTCCTTAAGTACTAGACTGATATGAGATTCTATATCACAAATTCTACTAAGTACCTATGAAATATTTATCCCTAACTAATCATTATTATTATCTAGTAAAATTTAATTCGATGGTAATTGGTAGGGGTCGAACCTACACCAATGTTCTTAAAATCGTACCTATTGCAATATTTAAATAATTATAAATAATTGCTGTTCGTTACTAATAAAATTGTGCATAGGTACTCTGATTAATTATTATAAGATTTCTTAAAAGTAGGTACTATTTCAGGTGAGGGTAATAAGGAGAAGGAAAGAAAACACAAAGTCACAGTTTATCACTTTTTTATAATTTATTTTCACAACATTTTTATTTAGTTTTCTGTAAAATTTATACAATAGCTTAAAACTCTTCACAAATATATAAACATTATGTAACCCATCAGCGAATCGACGCTTCTTGTTATACGAAACAGGCAACTCGGAAGAGAGAAATAATAACTAAGTAGATATATTTGATAAACCTATAAGCTTAAACAACATAAGGCATTATGTACTAGCATCTCCTAAACTAGAGAGTCCGGTGGGCGCGGGGTCGCTTGGAACATATGAGCGGCCGCGCCCGGCGTCGCTTCGGCGTTCGATACTACAATACTGCGACACGCGCACGACACGACATGCGACGCAACTGCGATTTTTTTACATTTACCTATTTGAATCCAAAATTCTACTCAATACATGAATAGCTTATAAAATAACAATTATGCATTAATTTCTAGGAATCTTGAAAAAAATTCCTTATGCATGAATTACTTTGAATCTTGGAAAATTTCTACTATAAAATTATGCTTTTAATAATCTTTTTAAGGAAAGAAGACTACAATTAATAAACTTTACATAATATGAGCTGCACGGTCAGAAACATCTTACCGAACACTTAGGCCTCATTATTGCACTTTGAAGAAATAAAAATGACGTGATTGATAAGAAAAATCGCAGTGGCGTGTAGTCGTCAAAGATCAACACACCTAATTAAGAGACACGGCACTTTCACTATTGCTTACACGCGTCTCGCATCTCAAAGTGATGACGTCACACGCGTAATTTCGTTTATTGACTTCGCGTCAAATTAGGCTTATAAACGAAACATTATTCAGTCTTCGAAATATCCAAAAATAAACAGATCTAATACAATTTCAAATAATTATATTGTAATATCGAACTGTAATTTCGCGTTACCGAATTTTCGCAACGTTCTCGTTTCGCGTTTGTGTGCTTTCATCTCTAAATTAGATATTTTCATGCCTAACAAAAATATAATTTATTTGTTCCTTTGTTGATTCTATGATCCATAAATAATATTATTTTCAGAGCATAATTTAAACAATTGGAATAATAATTATGGTTTACCTACGTTTCGTATCTTGAAATTCAAAGTACTCCGATAACATAAATTCAGCGGAAGATTTAGTTGATAAACAGAATGAAATGAACACACACAAACGCTGTATAATGCATAAGTAATAGAATTAAAAATTAAACATTAAAGTAAGGCTAGCTGAAAACTGATGGTAACTATAGAAAAAATAAAGCCTACACTACATCATGTCTCTCCGTTATAATTGTATATAGAATAATATTATTTAGACCGTTATGGAAGCGATTCGTCACAAGTGTTGATAAGGAAGAGCTCGATAAGTAAACAGGCGTAAACAATATTCTGTATCGAATACTTAATATATAAACTATCGCTCAATTAGTTTTAGTACCCAACAAATCAACGTAATGAAATAATTTGATTTAGGTTCACAATGTGTCACGACTTTGCGTTATGAAAATAACTAAAAATCATCACTCAGCAAAACAGTTTAAGTATTCGTTACAGCTCCTTAAAAACATCGTCTGTAAAGTTCTTACGAGGAGGTAGTTTAAAGAAAAGTGCCGATCGTTCACAGATGCACGAATCTAATCACTCAAGTGATACGTCAACCATTCATTGTTGATTGTACAGAATTACTTTGTGTCTATTATGTGTCAGTGCGTCAGTCGTAAATATGTTTGCTTGAATAATTAGATTCAGAAAATGACAGTAAAGATTAAAAAATAACAAATCACAACTTAGATGCCTGCCTCGATAGCGAGCGAGGCATTAAACACAACATAGAAATAGTTTTTACAACAGAAGATAAATCTTGACAAGTGTGCACTTTGATTCGTGTACTTCACATGTACTAGTACTACAAAGTTCCTTCATCAACATGAAACGAAACTATTGTGGCTGGCTTCGCATTCGACAAACACGTCTTAATCTATCGTTAAACAATACATTTGACTCTCATACGACCGATCTGTTTCGTTCTAAACTAATTCCATCAACGTATCTCAGGCGTAATACTAGTAATAATATTCTTAATAGAATGGAATATAGTTTAAATTTTTGTTAGCTACATTATGTACTTTAAATTACATTACTAAGTACATCATGATCATGGTCTTATTTTAGTACTACATTGTCCAAAAATAGCGCTGCGTTCATACATAATGTGTTTTCAAACTGTTTATATTTTTTATAAGTATTATAGACATTTATATTACGTAGCTATATTTCATTTATAATCTACATATCTATGGTATATTATAATCTATGATAGATAATATAACAACAATTTATAATATAAAATGAAAACATTATGATAGAACGCAGGCACGCAGTACAGTGTACATACCAAGAGCGAAGTAAAACAAAACAATCGAGGCAAATCAACATTCGAATGCTAATAAAAATGAGATCTCAAATTTTGGTTCGATAGTGAGCAAGATAGAAAAATTCGTTCATAAAATCGTTAATTGTTCCGAAGTTTCTTAAAGATAAGCAGGTTGTACTTGAGTACTCCGGATTTAATAGAAAAACTTAGAATTAATCCATGCTACGTTTGTATACATATATGATATAACTTTGCGTTGGCAACTATATAAGACATGCACATTGGCCGGACACTGTTTACACCATTCGTATATCTATATTAAATACAACAATAATATATCTCTCTATCGAATTTAACTAGATAATATGTTAAGTAGGTATATAATCATCGACAACATTAAATCTACAACAATTAAATCACAATTTTGCATACCGACTACTGTTTTTATTTATTGAGACGTTTAAAATTAATAAAAAACATGTTTCTAAGTACTCTGTTACATGAATTTACTACTTGTAAATGTTCTTAAAATATTTATATGGTGTTTAATATAAAAAGATAATCTCAGTATTGTACACGACTTACTTTTATAATTATTTTTCGTATTTTTTTTTACATTTTGGTATTACAATAACTCGTATACAATACTAGATAACTATGAAAGAAGTGTATACATACATTTATATAGATTAATAAATAGCTATTAAAATAGGTCGTTTATATCAACGAGGAACGAAACGTTTCTTTGACCTCAAAATAGTTACTCAAGATTGAGCCCAGTTTTATACCTAACTCCGCGTCTGAATCCTGTTTTTTACTCACTATGTTTAAATTTGGATGTTTACGTCCTTGTCGCGTTTCAAGGCCAGTTGATCGGGACTGTGTGCGTGCGTGCGTGAGTGTGTGTGGGTTGGAGAAGAATGTGTGTGGTACAGATGGTAGATGGTTAGCTCACGAAAGATTCAGGTGTGTGCGTTCGGTTGGACGCCATTGCATAATGATCATAACAACCGAACATATTTTCACAGTTCTCTTTCGCCAGATAGGGGAAGATGTTCTTAGGAATATGAATGAGTCGAGTTTGTCAATCGCTCGCGCGATCATTATGAAGAGAGACATGCCATAACACTATCGGAGACGATCTAAACATAAGCTTAAAAATAACTAACTAGTCTTTCGCGGGCGGACCGTCGGGCCGCATCGTCCTCGATCGTCGCGTGATCTGTAATTTCCGTACTGCTGACATGTTAAGCAACTAACACGACAGGAGTACGACTAAAAATTACGTCACGCCTCAGCGGGCGTCCTATCTAGTGGAATATGAGTGACGCGTCGGAGTCGCCGGGGCGGGGTCGGGACGCGGGCGCGAATTGACAACAATTGATCCGGGTACAGTGAGCAACATCGAATTGACGCAGAGCGTAACCGCGCGCGATCTCACACTATATACACGTAGCGTATACACATATACATATAATTATATACATTTGGCACTAAATTCATGGTCGGTCGGTCGCGGCGGTCACGCCGGGCAGAGCGCGGGGCGGCAGCAGTCGCAGCAGGCGCAGGCCGCGCACGGCACGCAGGCCGCGCACACGCACACGTAGTACTGCGGCAGCACGGGCACGCTCACGGGCAGCGCGGGCAGCAGCAGCGGCGCGCGCGCGCACAGCTCGCGGCACGCCAGCGCCTCGATCAGCGCCAGCGTCTGGCGCCGCTCGTGCCCCATCAGGCACACGGTGGACTCGCGCACCACGCCGTGCAGCAGCGTCAGGTACCTGACAAACAAACACATCTAGATCACTCGTTCCGGATTACCTTTATAAATAATCAACAAGAATACGTCCAAATTTGCTGACAATTTTAATGGATATGATGGATGCTTGGACTTCTGATTTATCTTTAATTTAATAACGAAAATTCGATAAGATGAAGACGTAACCATACAAAAAACTATCAAATAGAACGAAAGAGTCGTGAAAATGAAGTATAAATAAAGTATCACAAAAAGTGTTTTAAGATGGGACGAGCATTTAAATGAAACTATAGAATAGTATAAGTATCTAAAGTACAAAAAGGTTTCAATGTTTAGAAATATATCGAGGATTGTATTCCGAATCTTTGCCCTTGGCAACAAGTCTAGACTGGTTTTAAATAATTGTGGTAATCTAAAAAGCTCTCTAGAATCCAATGTCATGTTATATGAAACCAGAAAAACGGGTTATATTACATCGTAAAGGAACTGTGTGTTAAGTGGAAAAACGTACGTGCTTAAAGTATCTATTACTCAATGTACTGCAGTCTAGGTACAGTGAAATGTCTGCGGTTATTCTAATTTGTAATAGTATTGAATATACGATCACTTTGACTTATATGGATTTTCTCATATAGGTACTACAGATAAAAAAAAAACTAAAAACAGAAGCATTACTATGGAAAAACAAAGGTACATCAAATTCTGAATGATATCTAATATCATGAAAAACAAAAAAATAATACATAATAAAATAAAATTACCTGTGCTTTAGCGCCTCTTCTTCTCGGCCAACAAAGTGATTTCGGAGGTATGCCTCAAGTTTGGCTCGTTGTTGTCCCAATTCTGGGAAGTCTATGAAGAATCTTGAGCACATGTAGCGCTCCAGGGTCTTGATTTTGTCAGGCCGCGCCGGTCTGTAGCCTTTCGCGAGCAGCGCGCAATACTTCAACAGGCCACCACCGCGGATCTCTTCAGGCTGTCTCGTAGCGATTAATTTTTCAGATAGATGCCAAAGTGCTTCATGAAAATCACCATAAACCGATTCCCCAACTACAGTCGGGTAGAAGTTCTCTCCGATCGGCAACTGAGCGCATTCGTGGAATGCAAGCAAAGAATCCAGTGCAATTTGGAATGAATCTACGGAGAATTCAAACTGGCGACGCATCGTGTCGACAAATTTGAGTTCGACGGACTTGTGGCCGCGCGAGTTTCCCAGTGAAATCAGCGACCAGCGGTCTCCATCTGAGTTTACTCTAACCATTTTAGAGACGTAGGCTTCCTTGAGGCCGGCTGGAGTGGCCCGGCGGCGGGGGGTCGCGGCGGGCAGCAGTGTGGATAGATGTCCAAGGACTGCGGCTTTGACACGATCGCAGTGGCGCGCTGTGGGCAGTTCCGCGGTGAATATGAGGTCGATGTCAGAAAAAGGTTGCGGATGGTCGGTGAGGACGTGGCTGGCGGCGCCGCCATTGAGACGGACGTCCCGTACAGTGATGCCCGCCCCGCCCTCTGTCTGCGCAGCTTCCAGACGCGCGCGGACGCCCGCCACCAGCTCGCGCAGACGAATGTGCAGGGTCGGGAAGTTGCCTCGGCCGTGTATGGCGACGACTTCGTCCATAACATCATTCAGTCTCCTCACTTGCTCGTAGCTGAGCACGGCGTGGCGCTCTCCGCTGCCGCAGCCCTCTTCCGAAGAGGTGTAGCTCGATTCGCTCTGCAACAAAATACATTTTATATTAATATGTGCAACAAAATATAAAGAAAAAATCACTGGATTAAAGTTACATAAATATGTCCATTCTAATAATTTGATAAATTTTTGAGTAATTTCTACCGGTATTTTAATATCAAGTACATAATATAATTGAAATACCAAATTCGTTTCTAATAAGAATAATTAATATTGGCCATTAACGCCTTAATAATATTAAATAGCTCACTATTACACAATTTTTTTGAATATTCTATTCAATGTTTGTAAACCTGATAGTAGTTCTTGAAATACGGATTTCTAAAGATATCAGTGAAAATACATGAACTCTAAGTAATGACTGACTGTATTATAAAAGAATCTATCCATTGGTAAATAAATGAATTGCTTCTATTCAATGTACCACTAATACAATACTTTGTTTAGATTGTTTATAGATTTACCAGCTGAGTTCAACTCAAGAGCTCGTTATGTTCAGACTGAATAATTCACAGGCCGCTAGTCAAAGGTGGAAAACTTATGGAAGAACGCTTAGACAACAATTCTTTTATAGAGTAATAAAAACAAATTGACGTATAATCAATTTTAATGTACTCTGATTATTCGAACGTATCAGTTGATATTGTTAATAAAAAGAGGGTCTATGAATGATAATAGCTAAGGTTTTGATATCAATCAAAGGAATTTTTTATTTTTTATCATATGTTTAGTGAATCGACAACATGAGCTGTGCTGAGGATTCTTTTTTTATAAGTGCGTATTTCATTTTGTAAGAAAATTCTAATCGAAATCATGTATGAATTTCATTTAATGCACCACATTTTCAATTGTGTAAACATCAAGCCTTAAGTTTTTTTTTGTTACCATCCCTAACAATGCGGCAAAATTCAATCACTTAGAGAGATTTACTTTAAATAGGTATTACGAAATTGTTTTGCCTAATCCAAATAAAGATTTCTTCCATTTGTCAAATCGTAAAATCTTCAAACGTTTCGTCGGTAACTATTTGCCTAATGAAGATTTTTCATTAGTGTCCAATTTGTTGAACATTAACAATGATGACATCGTAATAATGCTAGGTAATACAGAAGAAAATTGCAAAATCATTGACGAAGCAGCGATCAAATATTTGATGGATTGTGAATATAATTGCTTTAATGTTCTAAAATGCGCCATTACACTTAATTACAAACAATTAGGAAGGAATGAGAAAGTTCCAGGCGTTTGTCCCGAAAGTGTGTCAAGGGCGGTGTGGTTGCGTCTTCCGAGCTTCGTCTTATTGTTTCATTACTTTGTTTCAACTATAATACAATCTGGAAGAAGTTATAAACCACTACAACCCCACGGCTGTTTTCAAGAACCAGGGTTGTCACCTGTTACTTGCTGTAGAGATCAGTGAAATTTTTAATCGCTTGTATTTTTAATTCCTATGATTGTCATTTGTTATTGTAATTTAAGATGTACTGATTAGTTTTAAGAGATCGGGAAAATAGAGCTTTTTACATTAGGTAGGTACTATGTTATTTATTATATACGTATAGACCGTACTGTTGTAACATTTTCTTAATTTCCAGCATCAAGCAATATGCCAAACTAATCTGACTTCAATCTATTCTGTATACATCTACACTCAATTATACGGCACTTGATGATTTTAATTTAATCATTATTTATTTTAGTCAATGTCTTATTTATAATACAGGTTAGTGTTTCTTTACCTCAAATAAAATTTTAAAACTTGAAATATTTTAAGATTATTCTGTCGTATATATCGTTCCTAGCAAACAGGACATCCCTTTTCTTTCAAGGTACACTTCAATAGCTTACAAACAAACTATAGGAACCAATTTATCCAAGTTTAGTTTGGGACGTTCAGTAAACTAAATTTAATGCTCAGTGCGCGATACAATTAACCTCCGTGTACCTCAACTAATATTTAGTGTTCAAATAGTTCTGACGCATTCATCTAGAAAAATCTCGAATCACGTCAAGGACTAGAAAAAATACCCAATTTACATTACACTTGCGAATTATTTACAAATCTTCATCGAAATGATGCATTCTGTTTACCTTCTATTTGAGGCGTGAAGGAGGACTCATTTTTTCCTCATTTAAGTTCCATATTAGGGTCGTTTTGACCCTGCTACATATAATTTTCTTAATTGGATACAAAATTATGTTATTTAAATATAATTTTGGTGCCATCCATATAAGTAATATGATGAGTGTAAATGAAGATGCGACAAAAATGCTTCGCTAATTAACTCAAATGGCATTCTTTTTCTATATATAAGCTGAATTATTTATATATAATGGCGATGTAATGAGACAATCAGCACGTATGGGATGTAAGCGATTCAGGTAATGCTTAGGCACCATGTAGGGAATAAATCACATAATAATTATCATACTTATTAATTCCAGTAATAAGTGGATTATTAATTGCCGTTCTTAATGGATGATGGATTATTACAATGTAAATATAGAATTATTGATTCAATAGTACGTGATATTTATTCGCTCTAAATTAAAGATATAGGTAAACGCATAATACTGACTTTGGTGATTTATATAAGTGAATCATCTTTATCGTTTTCTTCCTGGCTGATGAGTATAATCTATACAACCGGTCATAATTTAATTCAACATTTCAAGTGATATTAGTAAAGTGTTTTGTCTACACTAATATTATAAAGAGCAAAGCTTTGTTTGTTTGTTTATTTGTTTGTTTGTTTGTTTGATTGTAATGAATAGGCTCATAAACTACTGGACCGATTTTGATGAAATTTGGCACAGATAATCTTTAGACCCTCAGAAAGAACATAGGCTACCTTTTATTGCGAAATATGTAACACGGGCGAAGCCGGGGCGGACCGCTAGTATTCTATAATGCAGTTCCATCAATAAATGGCAATACCAAGTATCCATTATCTGTATAAATTCAACATTTATTATTTCACAAATTAACATTAGCTAATTGTAAGGATGTCAAAACTATGCTTGAAATATGTCTTCATTTAGTGATATCGTTAATTAATATGACTTAGGTATATGAATAAATATTTTGAGGAATGATCAGTTAATCCATTTTAGAAATTCCAAGTGACGTATATTAAAATGATTAAGTAATTATAATTCTAAAAGCTAAATCGCCTAAACCGCGCAATAATACGATAATGTATCGACCATAATTCCAAAGCTTATCGTGAAAGTAATTTACATTAGCAATAAAAACACAAGATAAAAACATTTATATAACATGATAGTTTGTGACCTTTGTTATTTTATATTTCGATCTGAGGTCGTTTCGTTCACGACTAACGAATTTAAACTAGATTTTGTTTCAATTAACACATGATTAAGCGTAATTGTTTCCTAAATTTTACTTTGGATTGAGGAAATCGAGTCGTAAATGCATATTTTTTTGATAATGGTTATAAAACAGATAATCATGCGATCGTGTTTAAATAAACGTGATTAGGTTGTTTGTTTTGCGTACAATACGTTTGATTTGATATCAGGAATTGAAGAAAAAAAACAACTAAATGTTCATATGCATTCTCCATCTGATAGCTATTTATTTTTAATCGACGGATTTATGCCAAAGTATACCCACTATCTGAACTGTTAGTTATTAAAATTTACAATATTCTAAATAAATTAAAAATTAAAACTTGCATTCGTGAGTTTAAATGCTATAGTGCATGAGCCTAGAAAAAGTTACATGTTGTTATGTAGTCTATAACTTGCACAATAAATATCAGAATTTGAAATATGAGTATCACAAAAATAGTCATGATTGGCTACTCTAATGGCTTATTGCGAAAATTGTGAGAATTATATTTTCATAATGGATGCAAAAATTTCAATACATCGTATATGTTAGATACGCGTACAATCAATTTATACAGTTACGTAAGTTTTGCAATTAACTTTTGCAAAGTGATAAATTCCAAATTATTTCGCAATATTGGATATATGTATGTATCTATTTGATAAAAAATTTAACATGTGAATAATTATTGTTAAACTATATACTTACTGAATTTATTATTTAAATTGTCTATAAAAAAGTTATATGGTTAATAATTGTGAAGCAGTTTTCTTTGTTTTGGATAAATCTACGATCTATTGACTTATCTGCTTGTCAATTTTAAATTAGCGCGTAGGAATGATATAACTTCCCTGTTTCCGTATTTAAATTACTAATTACTCAATTAAACGTCCAAATAAAAATAAAAAAAACTCGGCATCCATTGACACCGTACGCGATTGCGATCGTGAACTTCGCGTGTGAAACGTACCGTGCGAATCGGCGCTGTTACGTTACGGTGTGATTTATTTCCACACAATGAATGGTCTGATGACCCTTACTATGAAAACGTGCGAGAAAACTTTATTTTAATGTATTTTGTGTATGTAACTTAGATATAAACAGTTGAAAACAAACGGAAGGTTTACATTTTTACAAGTATGGTGTTTAATAACATATAGGATTATTCGTTCATAAGATATTGATGGGTTTATGGGAAAATAACAACAGATTATCTTGATATACTGAGATTTATTCTGAACCAAGTTTACACAGCAAAACAGTTGACACAAGAGGAAGTACAAGAGAAGGTATAACGCGACCACAGATAATAAACAATATTACATCATAGACAGTAGCTACAAATAAAGAGCTATCCAGACAACTTAAAGACAATTTACATTGTTTGGTTTATATTAGGGATGTAACGATACATGATTTTGCCGATACGATACCGATACCGATATTTGTGGTAATGTATCGGCGATACCGATACCGATACCGATATCGATGGCTTGGTAGAAAAATAAATAGTGAATTATGCATAAAAAGTTACCAACATTTAACAGAGACAACTGTTAATCGTATTCTTTTAAATAAAAATGCCAAATCAAAAAACAACAAAACCATTTATTTTAGTATTATTATTTTACAAAGTCAGTTAAACTTTAAGTAATACACATACAATCAGTACCTAATAAAAGCTTACTATTGGTAGAGTTTTTTTAGAAAACAAAGTGCGCACGCGCGGGCGGCCTCCCGCATCGTTCATTGGGCGCGGGTTTTTGAATTTTTTGATATCAAAAAAATTTGTTGTTTATAAAGTAGGTTTACGATCGAGATGTTTACGTACGTGATAACATAATGCAGTGGCAGCGCTCGAGATGAAACGGGAGATCGGTCCGTCTCTCTCTCGTTATACCTGCGTTCGCGCTCGTGAGGTTTTGGTGTGACACAAGTTTATGAACATGTCACCCGACTAAAACGATTTTAAAAACGTTATCACGTTAAAAATTAAAAAAATTCAAAATTATTTATTTCTTTCCTTTACATAAACTTTGTGATTGGAACACTCCTAGTAAGCAAATAAAATGCTTGTGTCAGGAGGTTCCGCTCTTCCTTAACACTATTACAGAAATAGAAATAAAACAATATGAATGAATACAATGCAAAAACATAAAAGAAAAGAAATAATTTAATAAAAAAATATCGGTATCGGTTGATTTATTATCGGCGATACCGATATATCGGCTTGCCGATATATCGGCCGATATATCGGTATCAGTATCGGTATCGTTACATCCCTAGTTTATATATATACTAGTTCTAACAGATATTATATGTTAAAACATATTTCTAATAAGTTCAACAAGTTGGCAAACTACAGGATTTATTACAGAACAGCAGCATAGATAGCTCCAAATAACGCTGAAAAATATCAATGCTCATTTGATTTGGTTTTAGTCGTTCGAGCACGTGCAATAAATAAAAATATTTTTCGTGAACGCTAAAAAAGTGTCTAATATATTCTAAAGACATTACGACATTCATACGTAAATATATTGATTCTGATTAAGGAAACTCATTATTTCGACCCTAATTAGCATAAAGTGAATATAATTACTCTGTGACATCTTTTGAACGCGTGATAGAATATACAATGCGAAATAATTATATTGTAATTATTGAATAATAGATAAATAAATATATTTATCTACGTATTATTCAATAATATTAATAATAGAATGGAGAGAAAAAAATCTACATAATATGTTTATATCCTTTTAAAGTTTAATATATTTGGTAATCTCGACTAAATATCCAATCGATTATGATGAAGTAAATTGAGGTTTTAATGATTTAAAACGCTTCCTTTGCATACTAAACTAAATACCTTCAAATTTTGGCTTTCTGATATAAATAAATAGATATAACTCAATATTGTGTAATTTTTATAAGTCGTTGATTTCTTTATTTGCTTTATAACTATCGCTAGTTTTAGTGTGTGATACTGTGATAACAGATATTAATTTAATTACCTATAATAAAAGACAGGCATTTTTTATTTTATATTAATCTACAGAATACTTAGTTCGAGAGACAAAGCGAAGGTATAAACAAAAATAGATTAAAAACATCTAAATATTAAAATTGCATATTTTACTGGAAAAATTATGGCCTGAATGACCTCTGAATCCGCTTTGAATTACAAAAAGCCGCGACAAATACATGCATGTTGATACGTCACAATTATTTTTAATCTGTGACTATTTTTAACCTGTGATTATTTAGGGCAGCTCTCAAGGTCATGGTACAATCGTATTTTGATAGAATTAATGTAATTATATTGAAAAACGAATGCCTTTGTGTATCTGTGGTTTTACAAAAATCTGCAGTAATTCAAGGTTTTTTTTTTCAAAATTCAAGGTGACTTTAATGTGATCAAAATTTTAATTCCAATTCTTCCATACATATATGTCGGCGCAACGACGATAAACGACTACCCTCAAACTACTAAATAATTATAACTAGCTAAAGTTTACTTTGATCTTTTTAAATAAGTGGTTGATTCATTAATCAACCACTAATGAAATAATTAAATTAACGAAATAATTAATGTTTGTTAAAACTGATGAAAATTCATTGTAAAAATTCGAGTGGCAACACTCAAACTAATTCTTGTGAGTCATTGTTTGCTTTAAATGCGATCGCCCGACGGCACAGAGCACATTCACTCGCCGGCCGTCGGAGCGTTCGGAGCTCTCTCTATAATTACGACGAGGATAAAAAAGGCAGAAAAATACCCACAGGCGTTCTACTTCGAGTATGAGCGCCTGCTCTGATGATGGTGACGTCAGAATTGCTGACGTCACTCTTTTAAAAATAGCCTTCGGGCCTTTTCTTCCGTCATCAGAAGTGGGATAGAATTCAAGCTCTCTCTTTTTAAATGTTAAACGTTTACGTAGTTTTGTAACGGCATACTGGCGTTTGTGTTTTTTCGTGCGTTGTGTAAAGTAAAAGTTTGTTACGTGGATTATTGTAATGGGAGTGTAGTTCATCGAAGGAATTGTGTGTGTTATCTGAGCTGCGCCTCTCTTTGTGATAAGCATAAATCTACGAGAACCTCCGAGAAATCTACGAGAACCTTCGAGAATCTGCCTATATCACAAATGAGTAGGTGTTGATCACATGATACGCGAACGGACTGTCTCTGTCATGTTGAGTGTTCAGTATTCTGAAAGGTCAGTGTGGCCGAGGCAGTGTGTTTTTGAAATCCCGAGATGAACTACCGTAGTGTTGTAATACGAGAAAAGGCGTACGAGGACGTACGATTGTCACTATGGCCGTGTTAGACTTAAATCTACGAGAACCTTCGAGAACCTCCGAGAAATCTACGAGAACCTTCGAGACTCTCCGAGAACCTGTTACTAGACTGTCTGGTGCAGTCTGATACACAAATTCCTATAGCAGATTTCACTTGGTCGGTCCAGCGCATTGGTGACCTGCTTGGCATTGTTACAGACATTTACAACGAGGCTGGTGCAGAGCGCGCACCGCCTGTCAGTATGGCCGTGTCGGCGCAACGACGATAAACGACTACCCTCAAACTACTAAATAATTATAACTAGCTAAAGTTTACTTTGATCTTTTTAAATAAGTGGTTGATTCATTAATCAACCACTAATGAAATAATTAAATTAACGAAATAATTAATGTTTGTTAAAACTGATGAAAATTCATTGTAAAAATTCGAGTGGCAACACTCAAACTAATTCTTGTGAGTCATTGTTTGCTTTAAATGCGATCGCCCGACGGCACAGAGCACATTCACTCGCCGGCCGTCGGAGCGTTCGGAGCTCTCTCTATAATTACGACGAGGATAAAAAAGGCAGAAAAATACCCACAGGCGTTCTACTTCGAGTATGAGCGCCTGCTCTGATGATGGTGACGTCAGAATTGCTGACGTCACTCTTTTAAAAATAGCCTTCGGGCCTTTTCTTCCGTCATATATAAAACAAATAGTGTAATGTAATTGCTGATAGTTAAATTAAAAAAATAGTTTTTAGTTATTTTCTTATATTAATATGAAAAATAGGAAGACTTGTACCAAGATTATGAGTAAAAATAGAAGGTACATACAAAGTATTCATCTACATACAGAAATGTAAGAAAACTGAATTAAAACAAAACCAAGTTATACTCCTTCATAGGAAAACACAAGTACAAAACATAGTTAACAATACCAACCAGTATGATAAATACAACACCATTATAATATAAACAACTGAATAAATCGTATTTTACCATTGCATTGTATTGAACTTGCGTCAAGAGCAACAAAACATGTACAAGTGGTTGGTGTCACGATTCACGTCAAAGATTCGCATGTGTATTGATAATAAACAATGAGTAAGCATTTTAAATAATTTTTACCCTCTATAAAAGTGATAAAATTTACGGAAATTACTTTACAGGATCTGGTATCACAGAAAAAGGAAAATTTTAAAAAGGAAAAGCTGTAGAATTTAAGAAACGTCCTTTTTTGTTTTAATAATATAATCCATACTTAATACCTATTATAAATGCGAAAGTAACTCTGTCTGTCTGTCTGTTACTCAATCACGCCTAAACTACTGAACCAATTTGCATGAAATTTGGTATGGAGATATTTTGATAAACGAGAAAGGACATAGGCTACCTTTTATTGCGAAATATGTACCACGGCGAAGCCGGGGCGGACCACTAGTTAAGTAATAAACATTAAAATGCTAATAAATGTTGGTACCTATAAAATATAATTTAAAATTAATAACACTGCTCTATTATGTTGTATATATCTTTTTTTATAATTCCTATGCTTAAATATTGAACAAAAACGTAATTAAAAAAATTAGAAAGTAAAATATGTGATTCGGTAGTTCCCCGACGGTGTATATGTGTATCTGAAATCTATAGTGTTTCTTGAAAGAAAATTAATTCTGTATAACATGTAATTTAAAGTGCTTTTAAAATAATCCTTTGATAATAAACGTTTGATCAATATAAACGCAGAAAATCGTGATTAAATAGCGGTTACGTTAATGAACTAAACACTACATAGATGTCAAAAGAAATTGCAATAATTATATCCTTTTTTACGGCAACAATTGTTTAAAGGAAAAATATCGTGCGATTCTGTGAAAACTAATAAGAATTAATCTCATTGTTTGAACAATTATGTACGTAATTTAATCAGTATGTAAATAATCTCACAGTTAGAAAATTGTTAGAACTGTAGTTAATCAATCTAGTAAAACAAGAGTAATACCTACACAGGTAATACTATCATATAAATTTATTACGATTATAACAATGAAGGTTCGATTAGAAAATTTACATAAGATATACCGTTAAGATAGTTATATATATTTTAACGAACGGAATCTTAAAATATTAATTAAATTATTATCCTTCCCTTGCATTGATACAAGTGCTGATTTGCCATGTAATTATACAATTAATAAACTGTTATAATTATGCAGGACATATTACATAATGGTATTTAGACCGGACATCCGTAAATTAAGGTCGATAGCTTTATTGTTTGCGTTCCTTTGAAAGATGCTTTCGGTTTCGAATAAAATTAGCATTCGTACGTGGTTCTAGTTCAGAATCATAATCAGTATTACCTCACAATTTCATCGGTAGCACGATTTTTAAACTGTTTCATAAATATTCAAGGCTAGCTCTTTGTTCGCGACTTCGCTTGTAGTGTTGCATGATGGACTCTATGCATATGGCTCTATAATGGCTTTCTAAAACATATTCATTTTTGACGTTCAGTTACAGATATAATATGTACCTATTAACTATTTTAAACATTATTTGTATGTATTGAATAATTTTAATATAATTTTAAAGAATAATCTCATTGAATTATCCAAATCATAAAATTCTTATATTTAGTCAATGCAAGAAAAGTTAGTACCATTTCGATCCACATAAATATTAATTAATTCGAATAAGTAGATAATTGTCTTTCGATACGTCGATATAAAAATCATGCCGTATATATTATAACAAATTCGCGCCAAATCGTAATTCTATATTTCTATAACGTTCCTTTATGCGCTAGTCGCAACCTACATCTAGACGTACTTTCGATTTCGTGAGGCCACTAATTAGCATGGCCTCGGCATACGTGGGCTGCGTAATACGAAACGGAACTAGACCGATCTGATACATCGCGGTTTTGAGCGGGAAAATTTGACGTTTGTCAATTGTTTTTTCTAATATTTTTTACATACATCCAGGATAACATGACATGCCGTGATGGATATAAATAACAAGAAAAAAAATATATATATTAAAAATCTTAATAATCTATTCTTCTTTTTTAGTTCAGATAACATTATATTCATGTAGTGTGGTCAGAGTTGGGTCTAATAATAATATTACTTTCTTTTTGTTGATTTGGACTTTGAATCTCACTTCAATCTCATCAATATTCAACGTAACGAATTTACGTCAGTTTAATGATTATTTAGTACAATATTTGTTCAATAAGTTATATCACTATAGAACTATAAAGATAAGCATTTAGAAATTAAAAATAGTGTTCAGTTCATTTTCGACATTTTACCATTTATTTTTATAGAGCGCCACTGGAGCGCCATATTAAAATTTAAAATATATGAAATAGTCAAGGACGTTCATGAATTAAACTTTACTGCGCATTATTTTTCAATTAATTGATTTTGATTGGAATATCAATATTGGACATGACTTAGGTACCTATATTTATTCATGATAGATAAATCTAATCAATGTCAATTATAATTTATATTACCCATTTGATAACGACTTTCATGATTAAAGGTAATGCGATAAAACTTTTGAATAATACTTTCTTTTTCCGGCATTAGATACTTAGGTATCATCAAAGTAACACCGAAGTAACAATGCGACAATAATCAAGTCACATTCCTTCAGATCTATTTTCATTTATTTTTATATTATCGCAATGATTTTGGTATCTACCATATTGTAATTTCGTATGATGTACCTACTTATTTAATTAACTGTAGGTCGCATTAGAATTCATTGCTGTTCATATTCATTTCAACCAGGTATTGCTTAATAATTAGTAATTTTGAATTAAATGTTACTAGCGCAATGTAATTATTACTTAATTTGTGTGAAGGGCGCTAACCCAAGTTCTAATTGGTCGAACATGACACCTGTCAACGTATGTCACGGTCACGCGACGTGTTTACAGATACATAATCATATAGATAATAATCACACGTATTATACATTTCACAGATAAAAAAATTAAAACACAATTCCACATTCAAATCGTTCAATGGCTCCTCGGTTTTTACAGATTACATCATTCATTAACATACCGGACGAATGCAGAACGCTTTTGTATATTACAAATAAAATAATATTGAACTGTTTTATAATACACGCAAAGGTCAAATTCCTTTGATTACGTACAATATGTGAATGTTATCTTGATTATCGCACCCATGACAATATGAGATGTTGTTTCTCGAATATGTATCTTATGTGTTTTTGTTTAGACTTTAGAGTTTAGAACATGGTATCAGGGTGTCGCCTTGACCGCGATACCCATAGATATTTTCACTAAAAACAAGTAATACAAGATAACTTATTGTTTTATCACTATCAGTACATAGTATAAAACAAAGTCGCTTTTTCTGTCCCTATATGTATGCTTAAATCTTTAAAATTACGCAACGGATTTTGATGCGGTTTTTTGTAATAGATAGAGTGATTCAAGAGGAAGGTTTTAGTATATAATTTATTAGGTTTTAGACAAAGCGGGCGAATCCGCGGGCGGATAGCTAGTTACAGGATAAGATTGCACTGAAATAAAACGTCGCGAAAGATCTGGTTTAGATTAGTATCACACTTCGTATAATAAAGGAAGTCCGATTCGTGTTGTGCCTGAAATATATCTTCAGTATTTTTATTACAGACATAATATATTTATCTATGAAACTATTTAACTCGTTTGGAATAAAATAATACTTTTAGGTGTGTCTACTTGATTTGTTTATACTTAATTTTAATTTATTTCAATAAAGACCTTTCGGAAAACTGGTCTATTCTATAATAAAAATATTATTTAAAGATGTTATTAATTTATTGTTTAAGAGATGTCGTGATTAATAATGTGATGTCATGAAAATATGAAGATATGAGTCACTATGGATGCGTTTAATAGAAATCGTATGTTTAAACTGAATGAAGTACAATTTACTTCTTATTGTTAAGAGTCAATCGGTGTAATTGAATAAGAGCAGGGAAGATTGTTGGCTTTACAATACTCATACTATTATCATGTAGCTACTCTGTACTACTATATTACTATGTAGTATAAATACAAACCAAATCGTATCCGTTAGGTCATAGAAATATATTTGAAGATTCAAATTTGACAATAAATACCTTTACCAGTTACGTTATAATTGCATTAAAAAATAATTACGATTCAAAATCAGGCCAATTTACTTTTATTTAATCTAGTACCTACATCATATGCCATACGATTACGAATAGAAATAATTAATTTACTTTACGAAGCTAATTGATTTTTTTTCGTTTTATCGGTATCCATGGAATAGAAACAAATTTATTTGAAAAAAAAAATACAAGCACAAGATTATAGTAATCGAAATATAGACTTATGAAGAATTCTACTTATTGGAAAATAAGGTTTTAAAATATACCTTCAAAGACACAACGTTAAAAACAAGTCGAATACACAGAGGGCCGTGATGAGATGACAGAGGGACGCTAGCCGACTGTGAGATACTATAGACTATAGAGTATAAAATATATTATCATTACATAGTTAAAATATTCAAATACTATCTTATCTACTGTTTTTATATTATACTATGATCATGTTTGAACAAACAGGGCGTGTACTTGAAATGTCACTCGATTAATCCAAGAAGCCAGTGCCAACGTTTGCCCAACGTTTTTAATATGCTGGCCATATACGAACATTCAAAAATCCTTCCCTGATAAGCCCTTGTAAGGGCGTATTTCGACACAATAATATACAGAAACGCCGAAATAAACTCAAATTATAATAGAGCCATAACTTCGTTTTATAATCGGAGATTAAAATAACATTCATAGAGCAAAATACATTTTTATTTATGATCTTCAAAAACAAATTCATGAATAGTTTAGCCATTGAATAAGAAATGGGCACGTCATCTTCTCCAGATGTCTTGAATCTATGGATAAGGCTCATGAATTTCATATTGCATTTGTTTTGTCTCTGTCTTTTTAAATGATTTGAATTTAGAACACATTTATGGCGCGTAAAAAGAACCATAGATATAATATGGCAATTATGTGCAAACCAAGAACATAATTTTCAATTTAATTATACATCTATTAGAATCTAATGAGACACCTGCATGTTGAATAAAAATGCATTGATAAAGTAAATTGAGTGATTTATTGACAATGAGAAATAATTGTTTACACACACATGTAAACAATGGAAGCAAATTATTATGCAATTATTGTTATTGGTTACTATAATAAAATGATGACGTTATGCACTAGAAAATATGGATGGAGGTAACATTCTTGGGACAAGACTTGCCGTTGTTATTTATTTAATACTAGCTTCCGCCCACGACTACGTACGTGCATCCCCGTTTTTCCCCGTTCCCCCAAGAATTTCGGTAAATCCTTTCTTAGCGGATGCCTACGTCCTAACATCTACCTGCATGACAAATTTCAGCCCGATACGTCCAGTGGTTTGGGCTGTGCGTTGATAGATCACTATATCAGTCACCTTTGAGTTTTATATATATAGACTAGCGGCCCGCCCCGGCTTCGCCCGTGGTACATATGAAAAATAGATGTTGGCCGATTCTCAGACTTACCCGATATGCACAGAAAATTTCATGAGAATCGGTCCACCCGTTTCGGAGGAGTATGCAGACTAACACTGTGACACGAGAATTTTATATATAAGATAAAAACTATAAAATAGTAACACACGAAGTATATTTATGATAAATATAGCTTTAACGTATTGTTAAAAATCAAACAACAAATCATTTCCAAGGAGCAAACATTTTTTAATGTTTACACTACAACTACGTCTTATAATTGACGATAAATTACGTCATATATTTTTACGTTCAAAATATAACTATACATTCTCCACTGACATTGAGCAAACCGACCTACATACGAAGCATCCTGCATATTAGAAAATAAACAAGGATTCTTCGATCACGATTGCATGATTATCTCTAAATCTCAAATTCTTACAGCTGACTATAGCGGTTGATAAAGGTCACGATTGTTTTGGTCTCGCCTTTGTTCGGTATTTCAATGCAACCTTTTTTTTGGAATTACAATTTGAAATCAGGATCCATAGGAGTTTTGCCTATCTGTATTATTTTGTTACTAATAAAAGATTGCTTCTTTGTTTCTAATTTCTATTTCATTCTCTGCGATTTCGTTAGGATTATAATTGTCTTTTTCTTTTCAAAATATGTACAGCCTTTATACATTATATTACCATTTAAACAAACAACAAATTAACAATCATGATAGGTAGGTACTCGTTTACATTATGCAAAAATGAATTGATAATAATCAAACGATAATTTTCCGCTAAAAATAAACCAGCGAAAATATACCATAGTCACGGCCAGTCGATGCCGCGCGACGATTTACAATAATTGTATCTTCTTCAATGCGTCGCAGACATAGCTTTCTAAACCGATCGCGGCACTGATTAAGCAATGAATGAATAGATTCTATAATCTCGTTATAGAAAACGTTATTAATGTATTTGCGAATAAATTACTGCGCGCCTGTGTGCGTGCGTTAGCATGTGTGCAATGCGTGCGTGACGATGTGGCATTTGTTGCTTTGGAATTTAGACACAAATTTGCATTTTATTTAGCTGTTAACACACGCTCAGAGTTTTCGTTAGTATTCGAACATTTGTTTAGCTGGTTTTAACGTTTGTCGGAATTCTAATCAATAGATTTAAATGAAACACGTCCATTGTAGAATTATGAGTCTTTATAAAAGTATTTAATTGAGTTTTATTAAGCTTTTGAGCGCCATGGTAACGTTATAGAGCAAAAGTACTTAAAAATATTTTACGAGTATGTACACACACACCCCAGGGAGGTTCAATTAAAAGAGAGTGGAACGGAACACTCGGTTACAATTTTACAAAGCAAAGAAGGATTAACATACATTTAAAAGTTAATGAATAAATGAATATTAAAAGTAATAACGAAGTAAACAACTAAGTATATGGGCTGTTACATTGTTAATTTGCGATTTCCCAGCTACGCATAGAGCAATAACCAATAAAGTAATATTAATAAATTAAACATGAATATGTTGTGTAGTAATTAATGTATTCCATTGTGATAGTAAATAATGAGCAAGGCCACTGAAATTGTGAAACTTATAAAATGTGATTTAAATATTAATTTAAAATACGTAGGTAAATGATGTTTGTACATTATTATCGCGGGTGTGTGTTGTGATAAGGTCGCGGGCGAATTTGACAAACAAAAGTTATTACAATTTAGTTTTTTCTATACTAGTTGTTTACCGCGGAGAGCGTTGCTTTTAGTTAGTTTTTATTAAGCGATAGTAAAACTTTATCATACTTATTTTATTTTCTGCTCCAGAGTCGGACCAACTGAACCGTGTATTATTTTATTTTAAATTTAGATCGCTGATAAGGGTTAAAATAATATTCTACCTTTACCTTACAATGGGCATTACATTGTAATATCTAAAAATAACAAATGAAAGCTGAATTACCTATGTATTTCCCTGCTATGGATTTTAAAGCTAAAATTCTTTAGATTATGGAACTAGATGTTTTAAACAGTTTACAAGCAGTGACCATGTCCATTTTCAAAATATACCTTCCTATGTACTTTATAAATTTCATTTTTAAATCTATTCGAATATTTAGATCTACACAATTATTGTACTCACTAAACTTAGACAAGAAAGTAAGTAATAAAAGTGTTAAAGTAAAGTACATTTGCCACTTTTCTAATTAATTTTTATTACAATGCTTAAAAAATGCAAAGGAACTTTCACAATACTAAACAAACTTTTCGGCATTTAAGTCAGACTTGAAATTTTTAAAAGATTGGATTGGATTCATGACGACGATTCTATTTTGTTTTATTTTAAATACACACAGCAGGAATTGACCTTTTCTTTATTATAAATGGATTTTTACGATCTTATCATATTATTTTTTAAGTCTATTTGCGGTAAATCACTTCCTATGAAAACATTACATTTATTTACGTCACATTTATTAGTCATATCGCAAACGCATCGTGATATTCTAGATTTTTCTAGAATTATGCTATGTTTGTTATAATTAAAATAATCGCGTATAAAACATCAATCACCATTGATAATTCAAATTTGCCTCTTATCAGTGGACACACGAGATATCCAGAGAAAAGTAAAGATAACACGAAATAATTTAGAGATATGTCACTCAAAGCACTAAGCCTCATGAATGGATCTACTGATATATACTGCAGAAAAAAAATTCCTCTTCAATTTAAAAGGACCGATTTTTTAAAAGGTATATTCTAAAACGGTTGAAATTCCTACACCAATATTGCATTCAATAAGTATTTACGAATCATAGCAGCTGACATTCACATTTCACGTGTAAAATCCTAGTTCACAGTTGAACGTAGACAAATAGCTGGCGAACATTTTCCTGTCCATGAAAAGCACTATCTGCCGCGGTCGATTAGCAACTAGGTTGCATTCCAGCAAAGGTTGTGCGTGTTCTCACGTACCACCTTCGGGTGTACAGCAATCGTGTCAAACCGCTGATAAGGACACCGTTTCCGTCCACTTTTCATTTCTACTTGGACGTGAAATCGTCCCGATAATAGCGACGTTCATTACAATGGTACACTCGTATTTGTCACAAAATTCTTGTCTATGTCGTAATCAACCAGAAAGAAGTTAAACTTTCATTTAATACGAAAACGCAAGAAGCGTGACAAATTGCGTCGAATAGCCAACATATTGCATTGTTAATTAAAAGGAAATGTTTATAATACGTGTTCTACGTGCGCCACATCAAATTTATAAAATGATCATGAAACGGTCGAAAGGCAAATATTTTTACGACTTTGATAAATACCGTGGCGAATGTAGCGGACGAGTAAACAAAGCTGATAATTATTATTTTTAATGTCTACAAAGTAACGCAATGCCTGTGCGCTAGCAGTGCAAGTGATATTTATTTCAACTAGAAATTTTATTTTATATCGACACACATAATCAATCCGATTATGTGTTACAATATTTAAATAGAATTTTATCCGTTTATCAAAGTGTGACCGAGAAGTTAAAATATCACTTTGCCAATAGGAATCTTTTCTTGGCATTGCGTCGCGCTCGAGTTGTATTTCGCAGCGTAAAAGCGCATTTTCAAATTACTCGCGATCCCGTGACCAGTCATTCAGCCCACGCACGCTAAATACGAACTTTTTCTCTAATATCGTGCCCGATTTGGATATATGCCATTCCTGACATCACATGATTCGAACTTACCTTCATGTCGTCGAGCATATCGCACGCCGAGATGAGCGACGCGGTGTCCGGAGTCACTTTGATTACGCCCATCGTGGTAGCACAATACGGGAGTTCAACACGGATGACCGTTTACGTGTAACGTCCCGAAAGTTAGCTAGCCAGTTAGTTATCTGTAAGCGAGTAACGCGTGGTTGTTTGGGACACGGTGCGCGAGACGTACTCACGCAGTGACCGAGCCGCGCGGACTGTGGGACTGAACGCGGAGTGCCGGCTTCGCGACTCGAGTGAAAGGGTCGCGACGTCACGGCCACGATAACGCTCAACTTGTTGCTACACCTTCCCTCTCTTTCACATTCACTGCGCCGTGTGTAGTTTCATCTCGCTTGTTTTGTTTAATTTGATTTTACGTATTCACATACTGGAGTACGCATTATGGTTTCACACAGTAATTCAATATCAATTATAAATTTGAATAATTATGAAAAATTGAGGGCTTTAAATTATGCATCTCCTGTACTATTTCGCTACAGCCTGCCGTAGCGTGTGACGTAGGACGCTACGGTTGTAGCGGTGACGTCACAGTCGCTACGCAACGGGATATTCTACGTAAGCGGTTTTACAGCGATTTCAATTATTTTCAATAATTGATTGCCAGATGAAGTGGCAAGTTACGAATTTAACTGCGTTATTGCAATAAGTGAGATTAAGAACATTAAGACTTTTATACAAATAGTCTTGAAAATTGTGCATTTTTTTGCCAAATGCATATCAATCATATTCGCCTTGTTGTAAATGTTGCATTTACCGTTTATTGTATTATTTTTGTATCTTTTAATTATATACAAGTTATCCAAGCCCAACATATATCAACCATCAAGTCAAGATAATATGTACGATTATACATATTTTATTATCCTTTGAGGATTTTTAAGGCATGGATCCACATTAACCGACCACTTCGTAAATAAAATTGAATCACAGTAATTTGTTAATGTCACTATCGTTAACATTCCATATTCAATTTAATAATAAGCTATTATTTATTTCACTTTTGAAGCTGGTTAAAATACATTTTTCAACCAAATTATCATTTTTAGATGTGTTTTATGATCAGACTTCGTACTTATGTTTATTTGCATTTTGTATGAAGTACGGATTCCAGTTAAAGTGTAGCTCTATTTTAAACTGCGAAAAAATTTAAAAGACGGTAATATCAGACACAAAATTAGAACTACTATATTGTGAGATTGCTGTTTAGCAATAAGGCCGCCTTTTGGGCAAATTATGCTTTTGTATTACTACTTCTTTTTGCATACTATTGTTTTCGCATATTTTGTTCAATAAAGAATTATAAATAAATAAATTGTAAACAAGCAAAAAACTGGAAGATTATGTACAGATACTGAATATTTAAAATGTATAAATTGGTTCCAAAAAATTGTTTTTTTTTTTTAATAAGGTGTACAATAAAAAAATTATATAAACATTTCCTAAAACAATCTTCAACAAAAATACAACATTTTGAAAACATTTCAATAATTATTTGTGACATTACCATTTATGTAAATCCGTAACGCGTAAAAGCTAAATGTTGCCAGCGTTTATAGCTGTCGCGTCAAATTGCTCGCATCAATCATCTCGCAAGATAACATGTTTACACCATATTCCCACTTGTTGGCATATGGCAATTATTTTAAACATTAATTTACCGAAACGTGCTGGTAATGGCAACACTGCTTTTTACGCCATTAATTTTTATCAATTATTTTACTTTAAATTTGTTTATTTAATAGCGCATTAATAAAATTTTATAATCTCATAGAGATAGAACTGTAGGCTACTTTCGACTTATCTTTTAACTAATATAGGTAGAAATAAATTTTATAAACATAACATAATTTTTAATGGGACGTAATAAAATAAGAAATTTAATTATTAAGTTATGTAAGGTTCATAAAAATTTATTCACAGTTCAATGCCATTATATCTTTAAACACGAAGTTAATATTTTTATTATGTTTACACTATGTAATATTTTAACAATAATAATATAACCACTATATAGTAAGAACTAGCTTCCGCCCACGACTTTGTACGTGCATCCCCATTTTCCCCCGTTCCCGCAAGAATTTCGGGAAATCCTTTCTTAGCGGATGCCTATGTCCTAACATCTACCTGCATGCCAAATTTCAGCCCGATACGTCCAGTGGTTTGGGCTGTGCGTTGATAGATCACTATTATCAGTCACCTTTGAGTTTTATATATATATATATATATATATATATATATATAGATAAGTAAGAATAGTAAGAAATAGTAACAATTTTTTGCTGAAGATGTATTGTAGAATCAGTTGTTTTGTAAATAATACATCAATTGTACGAATTACAATGTATTGGATTGGATATGTACATAAAATGTGCGTTATTCCTTACAATACCTTCTTGATTAAAGTCACTCAATAAACGATTTTTTAAACATGTTTTTATTTTACTAAACTAGTTAGTGTTGCCGAACTATCGATAGTTTGACTATCGATAGTTGACCTTGAAAATAAGTCAGAATATCGATAGCACTATCGATAGTATCGATATTATCGATACTATCGATAGCGTTAATCATGGAATACTATTGATGAACTGCAATAGTATCGATAAAATCGATAGTATTGATTGCCAATAGTTGCTATACTATCGATACTGTCGATAGTATCGATACTATTGCTACTGAATATTGCAACTACAATCGATACTATCGATAGTACTGATACTATCGATAGTTTTGAGCTATCGATAGTAGTAAATTGTGCAATAGTATTGTTCACGATTTCTTGGTATAATGGGTCAGTCAGTGCCACCGACCCATATTATGACTCAGTTTAAAAGTTAAGACTAGTATTTGGTTTAATCGTTGTAATAAAGAGACATCTAATTCTAACATCTAGTTCTCTGTCATCCACTATAATATTATTGATAAAGCAATACTATCGAGAAAAAGGTCACTATCGATGGGACGATATTATCGATAGTATCGACACTATCGATAGTATCGATAGTTCGTTCGATATTGAGCTTCGATAGTATCGACACTATCGATAGTATCGATAGTTCGTTCGATATTGAGCTTCGATAGTATCGATACTATCGATGGTATTGCTATGTGTCGATAGTATTTACGCTTATAGGACTATCGATACTATCGATAGTATCGACACTATCGATAGTATCGATAGTGCTATCGATACTATTGCTTTTCCCCAACTATCGATAGTTAATCGATAGACTATCGATAGTGGACTATCGAGCGGCAACACTAAAACTAGTTATCCTCACGGCTTCGCTCGCGTAGTACGTATATATACAACCTCAACTCTGTATATTTATTCAATAAACCGCTTTTAAATCAGTTGCGTAGTTTTAAAGATTTAAGCATACATAGGGCGGACAGATAGTGACAGCGACTTAATTTTATACTATGTCGTGATAAATAAACGCAACAAAATCAATTTTAATCACTAGTATGGGTTTAAAAAGCGGTAAAGGGTAAATACTAATAAACATTGAACAGAGGAAAACAGATAGGCCTTGGTACAAAGCAATGAAAATGAAAGTTATTGTGCATTAAAAAGTGGGGCGCTGTCAAGGTGACAGCTATTAACGCTTGATGAAGCGACGAGCCTTCGGTGTTGCTATAAACAAAATATGCGTTTTTATAGTGAGGGATGGTTAATGACCCTGGCAATCAATGTATTAACTTGATGGTAGTGCACTGTGCAACTATATGTTTCGGAATTGAAATTTTCTTGTTCCTAGTTCGCAAAATGCGTAAAATATGTTTTCGTAGGTTTATAAGTTTAGTTTTAATAGTGGGGTTTAATATTATTAATTTAACCATCTCGACTCTTCGTCTTAGCGTGATAATTTATATAGCCTATAGCCTTCCTCAATAAATGATCTAACACCGAAATAATTTTTCAAATCGGACCAGTAGTTCTTGAGATTACCGCGTTCAAACAAACAAACTCTTCAGCTTTGTAATATTGGTATAGATAATAAGCTCAGCTTAAAATATCCTTATAACATTGTGTTTTTATTGCGCCAATGCTGTTTATCCTTTCTCTCCTTCTCCATTGAATATTGTTTTGTTTGAGGCACCGTAGTTATTTTCCTACGCCTTAAATTTATTTATTTGTAAGGCTTGGTAATTATTAAAGGGTTTAATTAATTTCCCTTCAAAACAATCAACAACCTTCACCAGTCTCAGTTCAACTTGAATCACGCAGTTACTATATTACCTACTTAAGAAATCGTTAATAGACTCATTGATTAGAAAATAATTATTTATTTACACATTTTATACGTCATTATTACACGGAACAGAACGTTCGTTTGTACTTTCATACTTTCGTTTCTATTTATAGTATTAATATAATAACAATTAATTGCAAGTGTGGCATAAAATTAATGTATAATTTAGGTATATCTAATTACATATTAATAAATAAGTCATAATCCAAAAAGGTTGACATATTGGCTTGTTAGCCGTCACCTATATTTTTACTAGCTTCCGCCCACGACTTTGTACGTGCATCCCCGTTTTTCCCCGTTCCCGCAAAAATTTCGGGAAATCCTTTCTTAGCGGATGCCTACGTCCTAACATCTACCTGCATGCCAAATTTCAGCCCGATACGTCCAGTGTTTTGGGCTGTGCGTTGATAGATCACTATATCAGTCACCTTTAAGATTTATATATACAGGGTGTAATCGTTAAGTGTGCACAGGCGATTATTCCGTAAGTATTACAGATATCAAAAAACTTTAAACTGATATTGAAAGTACTTAACCCAATGAGTAAAATGGCCATAATAAATTTTTAAAAATAAAACGATAAATATTTAAAAAAATCACTTGAAACCCTCCCATACATTTAGTATGAGATATGACTATCCCATGTACATGAGTTGATCCAAAAGTAATTATAATCAATATTAAACCAGGTCATTACAGTTAAAATATTTCGCTAGATAGTCTTCTAACTAGATAATATACTTCGATATTTTTTTTCCAAAACTTAGAAAAAAAAACTTTGACTTCATCCGTAAAAACCCCTCAACGCGGCCATCTCTTCGCTATCGTCTTAAAATTTTTTGCTAAGACGGTGTTTTTTGTGCCCAGGAAAGAGATAGAAATAACTAGGAGCTAGATCTAACAAACAGGGTGGGTGTTTAAGCATTTGGAATGCCGATTTTTGAATGGCAGCCATTGCAACTGACGCTTTGTGATCTGGTGCGTGGTCTTGGTGAAATAACATTCAAGCCCGCAGTTTGCCATGTCTCTTTTCCTTACTAACCTACCCGCAATCTTTTAATATGGTCTGTGTAGTAAGAGCCCAACATAGTGGCTACCTTCTTAAAATATTCCACCAAAATTATTCCTTCGGCGCCCCAAAAAACTGCCGCTTTAATCTATCACACTAATTTTCACTTTGAATTTCTTCATCGTCACTTTGGAAGCTCGCATCCAGGCCATTAATTGTTTCTTGGTTTCAGCATAAACATGGTGAACCCGGGTAACATCCATGGTCACAAATCGTGCCAAAAAATTATCCTGATCTCATTAAGAATTTAGAAATTCACCCTCTAAATGTCGAATTGTTGTTTCTTCTTTTTGTCGGCAAAAATTCTGGCACGCACGGTTCACATTCAAATTAATGTAAATACTTGGAAACGTGGCCTATTGATATGATTTTTTTGTGATAACTTAGTGAGTACATGAGCAAGCAATAAACAGTTATTTTATATTTTTATGTACACAGGAAATACCCAATTATCATTACTTTTGGATCAACCTAGTACATTTAATATGAAAAATTTTAGCTTTTCCTTTCTTTTTTTGGTTTTCTGCTTAAATTACTTCGCAAATTTGAAGGGAAGTTCATTTCGAAACTGCAAATAGAGCTCCTCATTGTATTGCACAATGAGGACGTCACTTCGATAATCTGCTATGAATACAAAATGTATGGGAAATAAAATGTATGGGAGCATTTAATGTAACATTTTTGGATATTACTCGTTTTATTTTCAAAAATTTATTATAGCCATTTTACTCATTAGGTTAAGTACTTTCGATATCAGTTTAAAGTTTTTTGATATCTGCAATAGTTACAGAATAATCGCCTGTGCACACTTAACGATTACACCCTGTATAGATTATCGACACATTTGACGATACTGGCTGCATAAAAAAAACAATTTCGAATTTTTAAAAATGGAATTCGTGCAATAAGTCTTCTTAGACAGCATTTGTTTATTTTCGAAACATTAGGACAATAGGCTCATGACCTCAATCTAACGGTATAGAAAGATATGTAAATGTTTGTACCCGGCTTTATCTAATAACAGTCGGTACTCAGACATAATTAAAGTCGCAAGGTTGTCGCAAATCGACAGTCACGGATCTACGGCGCCCTTGAGGGCCGGCCCTCTATGGTACGCGGATACGAAAACAATTTATAACTTAATGTGTGAGTATTGTAATATTTAATACACTTAAAGCTTAATTCCTATTACACCGTAATACGCATGTAATCTTAAAAAAAAAAAATGATCAAATATTGAGGACTGTCGGATTATTTTTCGGTCTTAAAAATACTAAGAAAAAGTAGAAGAAAGTAGCAGTGCAAAGTTATTATTAAAACATTAATTATGTTTCAGTACTTATTCATTGATAAAACGATATCTGTTCGTAGGTAATTGAACTAACAAGTACCTATGTATAGAAAATAAACACTATACAAAAAAATTGGCATCGCTACCACTTTAAATATTTGCTACCGCATTGCTCGGAATAGGTGCCAACTTCTGAACTCATATATAACTGAACCTAAATGGCTATATACTCATTTCTATGAATCATGATGTTCCATATATGTCTCTTAGCAAAACGTTTAAAAAATCAGAGAATTTCTTCTTATTTTTTCTCCTTACTTACGAATTTTTATTCGTAGGCCTATAGGAATATTATTGTACTATCTATATCTTTATTATTAACGTCAGCATTGAAATCTTAATATGTTTAGTTTTACACAAGTTATATACTATAAACTATTACAATTGATGTAGATCAAAATATGATACCATATTTTCTGACATAAATAAATTGTTTTCTAGTTATACCAAGGCAGATTTAAAATATTACATTTCCATTGCAAGATATAAATCCTTCTCTGGGAGAAAATAAATAAATCCTTCAATTGTAGAAGATTATAATGAATTCATAGAGCTATCTCTTTCACTCAAATTTAAAGACGACAGACTCAACAGAGGGATCTAGGAGGATTATCAATATCTAATTCGTGAATAAGTCACAACTACAGTGACCTAAACACTTACCTACGTACCTTTATCTTTAAATCTACTACTGTTCCTGTCATACATGATACAACCGCATTGAGATCTTAAGTTGTTAGTAATCAAACTCATCACACATATCAGGCGAAAACTCCTTTACCTATTCATGATAAAAAAAGAAAACGTGACATTAGAATTCGCTGAATATTACAGATAACATATCAGACTTATAATAAACCTTTCGCGGGTGTGAGCACTAAAAGGTTATATACATTCATACCACTTAAAAACAATTTTCGGCCTCCAAATTCTAATTATTCGATTAATAACACTCAGTACAAATATATTTTGCAGGTAATATGACTTTGACCTAGTTTTACAGCTTGTTTCATTGTAATCAATTACTTTATTAACCGGGCTTTTATGCGTAATGAATATTAAAATTAAAAGAGTGAAATATTATAACAGCTGGTATTATTAATAATTTTCCTTGTTTATTCCAAGGATTAAATTTCTAATCAGAGGTATTGTTACGATAGAATGAAATACAATGTTACGAGGAAAAGTTACTATAATATAAGTTTTATAATACAATCTTAATCACTTCAGCTTATATAGACATTTCTTATGTAGTAATATTGTATGATTAAATGACTCGTTTATGTAAATTATTACAATTGGCGAGCAGGATTCAGTCTGGTATATAGCCTTTACCGTATCTAAGCCGTTGACCGGAACTCTTACTGGAATGTAATTCAGAACCTTCTAAGAAAGATTTAATCTAAACTTATTGTTTGGAACCAGTGTTGGAATAAACATTTTTGTGTCACAAAATTAGCCAAGTTGTTATTTTCTTGTCTTCATTTTTTTAATGAGCGAAATGTAGAATTATGAAACAAATTAACATTCTGTGTTTGTTTTTTTTTCAACAATGCTCGTATGAAAAGAAGTTTCCATTTCAGTGTTAAAAAAACATTTCGTAGGTAATAGGAATACCTTTAAAATCTAGGTCTTTTGAGAACTAAACCATCGAGAGCCTAGGACCCTTTTATTTATTTAGTTTTATTTTGCTTTAAACTTTCAAATAATTCTGAAAAACAAAAGATTATGAAAAGTGAAAATCATATCGTAATAAGTCACAATTTGTTCAACTCAGGAATTCTGTTATTGTTAAACACGACCTTGCTTTGTTACTGGGAAATGCGTATAAATACTGCAACGTACTATCGTTCGTAGTAATTAGCTATTTATGTATTTCTTATTATGTTTTTTCTTTTATTGGAGCATGAATCAACGGGGAAGTTCCATAGAAACACAATCTATTGCTGATCTTTAGTGTTATAAATATTATAATCTATTCCTATGACATATCACATACATAATATTATTATAGAAATATGTAAAGTACAAATAATATGTATGTTTACAGATTATGTAAAAAAGAAACGTATACAATTTATAGTTTGAAGTTGATTTGTAATTATCCGATATCCTTTCTCGGACCTCGTGATAAAATGAATTCTATGTTTCTTATGTATATCTTTGCATAGACGTTAAGAGACAAGTAAAAGTTATCTATAATTTAATTAAGTATTATAAAAGCGACACTCGACATCCGCCCGTTAAACAGCAGGAAGTTCCTAATACCACATTTTTTATTCAATATATAATATCTAGAATCTAGGTATTTGTTTTGAAGTGATATGGTCTAAAATGCAGTCTATGCCATCAAGTTATGTTCCAAGTAACAATACAAAATATGTAATACACAAAAATAATTGAAAGTTAACAATTAGAAAATATCTTAAAGACAAGTCTCACGAATAGTCCGCGTCCATGACTCCGAACAAAATGTTTTGATAAGGTGACAGCTGATAGCGGTTGATAAGAGCCGCATTATAAACAACAATATTTTCAAGGTCTTGGGAATTTTTTATCGACTTTCCATTTAAATGCAATTACTTAGGCTTTAATTGAATCAAGTACAGGAAATGAGCGAGAATAATTTTATAATAGAATTAAATAGGTGTAGGTAGTTGTCTATTAATGTGTCTGTTCAAACATGTTATAGCTAAAAAATTATTTAAATAAAACGAGTCTTTTATGCAATTGATTTTTGCTTGAGTTGAGATTGAAATTAAAGACTTTTTTAACTGATTTTAAACGCGATTTATTCATTATATTTTTAACACGACGCTACGCTATTTATTATAAATACGACGTTTCGAACACTTCAGCGAGTGTGGTTACGGGGAGATTGTAAAAATTCCTTTAAAAAGTATTTAATTTCTAAATCTAGAAGACTCGCGTATCTCAAAAGGTTATAAATACCAATATCACACGTGCTCAATTTAAGTACATTTGATTATTAGTTGCTAACGTCAACTTAGATTAAAGATAACATCAAAGGGATAACTCAATGCTATTTCAATTTATCTACAGGTATGATAGTTTTCTGTTACAAAATAATGCGCAACCACTTCATTCTTATATTCGGATTTTCGAATTATCTTAAGATTGTATGTAAGATAGTTTAGTTTACTGTATACACACCTACAACACTACTACTAGATTACTTGAACATATTTTTCGAATTCATTGTGATGAGATAGCGTACCAACCTATCTTGTTACCCGATATTGTGAAATATAAAAAGTAAGTTATCTTCTTTATCGACTTGTATGATATAATAATAGCATGCAAAATATTATTAAAATTTTTTTATCATAAAAATTGAAGTGATGAAAAAAAGATTGAAGAATTAATTAAAATTTCACTTAATTTAACAGGCTTTTATTAGCTTCCCCTGTTGTGTTTCTATGTAACTGACTCCTTTAAACTCGGTTCTAACCCATTTTAACGCACAGGTTTAATTCATAAGGGGCAGATTGAATTCAAACTTTGTACACATAATCAATTATCTATACTAATATTATAAAGAGGAAAAGTTTGTAAGTATGTATGTATGTATGTATGTATGTATGGTTTTCACGCAAAAACTACTGGACCGATTTCAAAAATTCTTTCACCATTAGAAAGCTGCATCTTTACTGAGCAACATAGGCTATATTGCATTTTCAAAAAAATTAGAGATCCTTACCAAAAATGCAATAATGTAACCCAAGGTGTAAAAAAATCCTCAATAAAACTTCTGTCACCGCGTGCGCTGCGGAATCTATTGAAGATAGAACAAAAAAATGTTCTACGGTATTATAGAATGGATCAATATCTACAAGAAAGTCCGCGATACCATATGTCCATCTTCAGTAGTTTTCAGTACTACAACAACGTTTTTACGTTTTCAAAGTAAATAGAAGTGCCGACAGTAATCAAACCATGTTATCCATACACATATATTAATCCTTATCCCATTAAATGATGTTTTATTATAGACTGTTTCAATACCAGCAAAATACTTTTTAAATGAAAAGAATTGGATATTCCATTCAAAAGATATAACGAATTTTTAAAGTGTCAATCTACAGAAAATAGTAGGTATACTGTTCGAGCAGGCCGTAGTGCGGGGGTCACGGAGGAATTCTACCAATATGCGTCTTGACGGAACACAGTGGGGTTTTGGTCGGTAGGAATCCGACATAACCCACGGCCCCTCCCCCGGAAGACGTGGGTATCTATGAAAGATTTCCCCACTAAAACAAAAAAAAAAAGGCCTTAGTGCGGGACGGGGTAAAGGTGATTTTCATGTGATTAAAAATTAAACCTATAGTAGACTTTTCACTCTAACGATATCGCTATCTATGCGGGTGAAACCGCAGGGCATTGCTAGTAGTTAATAACGCAATAATTCCATGAGTTTATATCATATTAATTTGTATAGATATGTTATTCCAATCCTTTATCTCTTCCGTGCCATTCATATATAAATACTAGCTTTCCGCCCGAGGCTTCGCCCGCGTTTTCAAAGAAAAACCCGCATAGTTCCCGTTCCCGTGGGATTTCCGGGACAAAATCTATCCTATGTGTCAATCCAAGTTACGCTCTATATGTGTGCTAAATGTCATTGTAATCGGTTTAGTAGTATTTGCGTGAAAGAGTAACAAACAAACACACACACACACACACACACATCCTCATAAACTTTCGCATTAATAATATGAGTAGGATTTACATTTTTAATCCTCTATATAAATATTTACATATTTATCAAAAGTACGAAAAAACAATACATCAAGGAACTGTTAATATCCGATATCAAAGAAGTAGGTATTTTATTATAAACAAGAGCTCTTTACAAAAACCACATTTTGCTCTTAAAATGTCAATAAAGGCCCGGGGTGATGTCAATACCAGAGATTCTGTTTAAAAATGGCTACTCGTATAATAATTATATAAAAATAGGCGGCGTTTTTATTGTCACAGTACCGGTACAAGGTAATTTGCTTTTGTTAATGTTGTGCCAATTTATTGTGTTTTATAATTATGTTGTCATGAGCTTTTCATGAGCCTGTTTATTACAGTGACAACAAAGTCTACTCGAAACATGAATTTAGGCAAATAAATATGTATTTCAGTAGCAAATACATATTAAAAGGTCAATTAAAAAAATGACATATAAAAAGGTAAATTGTAAAATGATAGAATTTAAATAATTAATGTAAGGTACTAACATAGTATTTAAGAAATTACTAACAATTAGTGGACCTATGATGTTCTAATAATAAATGGATTAAATATAACAAACTCGGTTTAAAAAACTCAATCAAGTCGAACGGTAGAACTAGCGTATAAAAATGAATTTTATTGAATAAACAATGGCTATTTTATGGTATCGCGTCAAAACGTTCTCAATTTTACGTCAATCGGTTGATTAAAGCAATGACATCATGATGTATGGTACATACATTCAATAAGAAAAATACTAGGTTAATAAATATTGAATTAAAATTACAATAAAGTAGAACTTATTTTTTGAGACAATGAGAAACAGTCCTGACACTTCTATAACTTCATTACTCTGTTAAAATTTTGAGTACAAATTCCAAAATGAAGCCTAATTGACTTATTTGTTTACCTATCTCTGTATAAATCTAGTCTATTTCAACTGTGAATTAAAATAAAATCTTGTAGACTAACACTATTTAGACTTTCTTTAGACACTCTTGGAGACTAACACTTTTATTCTAATATCTGAAAAATAGACTGAAACTGAAGTCCGTTATTAGGTATGAGATATATGTATAGAACTAATTGTTTTTCATATCAATTTTCTTCCTAGGCTAATTGCTTATTGAAGTCGTCAACTAGAATCGAACTCAAGAAAGTAACGCACATGCTCTAGCTAATATAGCAAGGAAGCTAGTTAAAAATCTTATCTTAAACTCACCAAGCCTAACCACAATAAAAAAAAGAATAAACTATGTATCATAAGTTCGTAAGTTGCACTTTTAAAACTCCCGAAAGATAAGCTGCTAAATAACCTTGAAAAATCGTTTGATTTTCATTCATAAATCGCATTCAGTTTTAAATCAATAGATTGGCAGGTCGAGATAAAATAATAGTAATATTTAAGGTATATTTAATATCGGTCTACGAAATTTTGCAAGTGAAAGGCCACGAAGGTCACGGAGTCAGGTTTTATGCAAATAAATGTAATACAAACTGACAGATTACGGGGAACTTTGGCTATATTGAATAACTATTAAATTCGGTTATGATACTTATCTCAAAATTCTCCTTTGGTGTGTTAAATCACTGAATAATTCGATAAATTCATCTGGTAGTAATAATATGTTTAGGAAAGCTAAAGCATGTTGTTAAGTTAAATTCTAACTTTTATAAAATAACTAGCTGCACCCCGCGGTTTCACCTGCGTTGCTCCGCTCCTGATGGTCTTAGCGTGATATGTGCCTATGCCCTATAGCCTTCCTCGATTAATGGGCTATCTAACACTGAAATAATTTATCAATAGGGATATCTATTATTTTTATACTTCATATCTAATTCTCAATACATGGAGGTTAATTAATTCCATGTGCAAATGTTATAAATATCAGCAATATTTTTTTGTGTAGATAAGCACTCTCTTTATTTTATAACATTCGATAAATTTCATTATCAAAATGTCAATTAATTAGAAATGTGATAAAAAGTATTATTATTATCGTTACATATATTATGGGCTTAATTATTTTTCTTTAAAACAAACATTAATTTTCCCCGTACATTTTAATGGATATACTTCAAACAAACAAGGCAATAAATCATATTTATTTTTGCATTTTATTAAATAACAAATTATCCTTAATGTGAACATGTCTAATTGTATCTATCGCGTACAATCTTAAGTGAGGATGACTTAATAATTACTTGTTATATGTCAATTTAAACGTAATTTCATATTGTCATAGCAACGGAGTTAATTGTGGAGGAAGATTTAACAATTATTTGTTATAATATCTTGTCTCTGTATATTAATTCATAAAAATTATAGCTGTACTTTAACATTCATAAAAGTCGACATTATACCAGTAGGGAAACTTCATACAACACGTTCGAAAGCCATTTCGAGAGCCATCTCGCACACAAGCAAGCATGTTTACAAGAATCGTAAAATTAATACAATTGACAGATATAAGAATACCCTTACGATTCTCGTAAACACGCTTGCTTGTATGCGTGAGCCATTTCGAACGTGTTGTATGAAGTTTCCCTACTGAGTATCTGTATATTGTGATATTATCTCTCTATCTAGATTGTCATTTGTTTTTGTGGTATTTATAATTATAAAACACTTCGCTATTTTATTAGGGCTTGAATAATCGTTATTTAATCTGTAGCAGACCATAACAAAAACAAATGTATAAGTCGGAAAGCCTCAAATTTCACGCATCAATTAATGAGGTAAGCGCATATAAAACAAATGATTTAGGATCCTCATTTGTCAGTATTCAGTCTACGTCGTTTATAATGGATTAATTGAGTTTAAGTATCGTGTTATGTGTATTTGTACATTGTTTAATTACGAATAATTTGTACATTTAATGGCATATCAAGTGATAACAAAATTGTATGCATAGTTTTAGTACATGTTTCTTGTTAACATTAAAAGAACTGGATATTTATCATAGTAATTCAAAACCAAAAGCCAAATTTTGTAGTTATTTTTTGTCCAATATATTGTGATGTAATCAAATTTGACGGGACCACGTCGGCCTGACATCACAGAGATGAGGGCCAAATCTGTAATTGAACCGGAATGTAAACAAAACAGATTAAAAAATAAGCAAACAATATATCGAATTTACACAATAAAGGTCATTTTCTTGCCGCAAATTGGCACGCTTTCCACAACGTCGTCACGGCAAACTCGACAAAAAATAGAGAAATTTATTTGGTGGCAAGGTCGATATTTCCTCGCATATTTTCAGCCTTGACGACGGATCTGAGTTACCGAAATGCGAGACGAGGCTTTCGAATAACAGGGGCAGAGGAAAACGATACTCCCGAAGCTGGTTTTGTAAATTACAGGAGTATATTTTGCGAAAACGTTTCACTGATTAGGGACAAAGGCTTGTCACGGTGTGATAGCCTTGATATCCTGAGGGTTCAAATTTAAATAACGGGTCTTTGAGTTTTATTCACATTGTTAGTTTTTAATATTGTATGTGGTCTAATTCCTACTTAATATAACTTGAAGAATTTGCGTGGTAGAGCGCAGTGCGCATTAATGTAACTAGTTGTTGGAATAAAAACATTGCTTAAGAATTGGAGAGACCAATTAATATAGAGGAAGGCCATAGACTATCATCACGCCGACCAATTAGGGCGGGGCATCAATGAAAAAAGTTGTTAATAACGCGGTAAATATTGCTTCAAGATCGAAGACGAGGACAGACTGTTATGATTTTTTTTTAGTAATAGGAATTATATGAGCTCTTTATCACTTTTTTTGCAAGTGGATAGGGAAATTATAAAGGCAATTTATCCACATTAGAGATATAACCTTTTAGTTGTATGTACATAATTTTGTCTTTTTAGTTGTTCAAATATTCTACTTTGCTAATAAAATTAAACTATGTAATTATATGCTAAAGGACGCTACAATTTTGCTTCACATAAAAGAAATAAAACTCTAAATAAACATATTTTGATTATAATTATTATCTATAACTCATTACCGATAAGACAAGACTTTCTTAATTCAGTTATAACCATTATCACATTTTATTAATTAACAACTTAATATTATCATTATGTAATAGCAAAATGTATACTAATTCAAAAGGAAAGTGAATATTTTGGGGGTTTAAATTCGATATAAATGTTTAAAATAACAAAATTTGTAGCTTTAAAAGTTACCAACTTTATATAGGTATTTTATTTACCGTCAAATGTGGCTACTTGACCTTTACTTGGCAACTTGACCACACCTTCCGTTTAACAACAAAATATCAAATTTTGTAGAATTGAAAGCAAATTGACCTAACGTATCGATGTTGGTAGGTTTTTAAAATATTAATTGGCAACATATTTTAATTTTAAAGCGGTAACGCTGTTGGTTCTTGCAATATAACGTATCGAAGTGTGACTGTGACTAAGGATCTTTTGCCGGTGTCAGTATTATTATGTTTGTAGAGCTTAAACTGAACATCTTAGGTGAGTACAGTTTTGATATGTTGTGTAATAAACCCTAGAGATTGATTTTACAGTGGGAACTATCCAATTTTAGGCTCATCTATCGAAATATTTGCTTGGGCATTGATGCCTCAGGTTAGGTCAAGTTGCCATTGACCGCTGCGTGGCAACTTGACCGACGCCTAGGGTTGACACAAAAAAATAACGTGACTGCATTTTTTCCTTTTTTTATCTGTTTCGAGTTTTGCATAGTAAAATCAATAAATTTGCTGCAAATTTCGGACAATCCAGATACTTATACTCTCTTTGATGACAACGATTTAGCATATTTCTAATGAAAAATAAATGTTTCCTTACCTATTAATAAATACCTATAAGTATTAAGTAATATACATATATATATGTATTAAATTTAGTTTAATAAATAAATAGTTCATTAAAATTTGTGTCTTGTTTGTGACACCCCTATCCGACATGTAATGCTTTGTATGAAATCATTACAAATCCCGTGGCAACTTGACCAGGTAGCCAGAGCCTAACAGTTTATTGTAAAGCTTCGGGCTGCAATATTTAAAAAGTCGAAGACTTAAAAAATAATAGCAACTTAGCCTAAAACAAGAATGTTAAGCATCTACCTATGAAAACTGATGTGCAAGGTCAAGATACCACATCAGTGTCAACTTGACCTGTATTACGTTTATTTGTAAATAATGTCAGATTCAATATATTTTAAAGAAATACCTAGTAAAAGTGAATGATGAAATCATTCATGACATGAACAAATCATAAAATGTTAATAAAAGTTTAACATAAATAAGTTAGCTAAGAAAAAGTAAAAAAATGTGGTCAAGTAGCCACATTTGACCGGTACCTTAAAAATCCACCTACTCGGTTAATTGTTACGCAGATTTATTTTTATCTAAAAAGTTATTTTTTGTTTATATTTATGTTAAGAATATTTTATAATTATCGTAAACAAAACAGTAAAAACATTGTAAACAGTTCTTTTATAATAAAAGGTTAAATGATAAGATTATTGTGAAGTGAATTATGTTTCAGACAGCCGGAGGCCCCAAAAAAAACTACGAATTCACTTAGAAATACTTTAATATAAACTTATTACAATACGTCTTGCTCGATGCAAGTCTTAACAATTAATAATTATAAAGCTAATTGAATATAAAATGAAAACTTAAAATTACGTTGCGCCAATGGAATCTGCTATGTCCGCACAATACGTTCCCGTGTGAAACGTCGACGCAGCAATGTCTTGGGGATCCGTTGGCGTAACTCCTCCCCCCGAAGACCAGCAACTATTTGAGCACGGTGTGATAAAATGTTGCTGGAAACTGTGGTCCTGGCGAAGATTCGGTACAATTTTGACTGTCTTGATCTTCCGTCTTTGTATTAGGGTCGTCTTGATTCTTCCAGCACATAACTTTCTTATAACTGATTACTTTGTAAGTTGCGAAAAGTAGTAAAGTGCCCAAAAGGAATGTATAAATTGGGACAGTGGTATGGTATATCGTCGATGTATCCTTTTCTAGTTCAATCGGTGCTTGCATCAGTATCTTAGTATGTATCTTATGCAGATCTTCCAAATTTATTGAATTCAACTTTACATGATTTTCAGGGCTGTGGTTGAAGTGCATTTCATTTAAGTCGATATTACTTATTTTCAGTGGTTGTCCTCGAATTCTATCTTGAACATTATTGACTTTAAATTTATCTGATTCCAGGATACAATTTTCAGGAACGGTTATGAGGAAGCTGCCCTTAACAGTCATGAAATCGTCCTGTTTGCATTTTAGGTGTATTTTCGTCTGGTGTGGCATAGATAGGATGTAGTGTCTGTCATCCAGTCCTAGTATCATTTCTTGAGAAAGGATTACTTCCGTCATCCTGCATCCTTGGCCCAAGACTTGACTTTGTATAAAATCCTGTATGCAGTCTGCTTTCGTCTGGATCTGATTGGTTTTTATCTCACAAAGATACCCATTACCGTACTTCGGGCATTCAGCCTCCATGTACAAGAAAGACTGTGTACTTGTGGCAATGAAAGGATAAGGAGGGATGAGAGCCTGCATGTACTTATTAGGAAAAACAGCTAATTTATAAAAAGTAAATGAATCCTTAGACACTATTGGAAATTTAAGAACAATTATAATCTTTTTTCCATTAAAATAATATCCTGGTTTTATTATATCGTAATATTGTCTTAATTCTAACTCTAAAATTCTATCCTTACCATATATAGTATTTAATTTTATTAATATATCCTTTAACACATTTGAACTTAACATAGAATGATGTGTTGAGGACGTACGAATGAAAGCTAATGTATTTTCAATTCTAACCAATTCTTGCAATATATCATCTACATTTTCTGTCATTATGCTAAGGATTTGGGCAAATTTAGCATATTTTATCAAACGGGATATTTTATAGTCTTGTTGCGTCATAAAAAATATTAAAGTAGAATTTATCTTTACCTGATTTTCGACAATTTTAGATATAAGTTCAGAATGACGTTTCATCCATTCTTTGCTTATACTAATATGAGTATTGAATTCATTAACTATTTGATCCTGATTGTGTTCTAAATTTTTGATAACACTATCGTATCTTATTGCGTCTGTGTAATCTAAATTACCAGTTATGCCTTTTATTACCGATCCTAGCCCATCAATGAGACCTCTTTTTACACGACTTGGCTCAAGCGATTTAAGCTGTTCTAAAACTTGCACTAATTTAGAAGAAAGGTGCTCAATTTGATTTTCGTACAAACTTAAAGCTTCACTGTCTAGAGTCCTTTTATAGTGTATAATTTGGTCCTGTAATGTCCTTAATTTAATGTCAATGTCATTAAGTTCTATGTATTCTAAAAACGTATGATAATGCGTCAAAAGTCTCGCTTGTCCAAGTTTAAACGGCAGTAGTCCTGGTCCATTTCCTAAGTCGTCAAGTTTTATCTCCTGTGTCATTACTACGGGGATCGTGAGAAGCATCAGTATCCTGTAACAATTTGGCGGTCTTAGGCACACGTTTAAGTCTGTGTTTTGCAACGGGGTCCTTCTTACGAGAGGTATATATATGTATAGGCAAATTAGTTAAAACCTTATCTTTAGTATAACGGGGTGCTAATTTCTTACGGGCAGCTAATGGGTTATTGACAAATACTATCTGACCAGGCTCGTACTGGATCTCGGGATCCCGATCCCTATTCCTATTTTCTATTAGATTAGTTCTATTTTGCAAAGAAAATTCGTTAATCGTTTTATATACTTCCTGTACTCTACTCCTGTGTGTTAATATATATTGCTGCATTAAGTGTTTTGTTAGATCAATATCCACAGGGTCTCTAGGGTCCATATGCCCAAGTATGAGGTCATAAGGCCTACATTTCGTAAAACTATGGATGGTACTATTGTATGCTAAAAGTGCGTAAGGTATTAAGTGCGTCACCATAGCCTCTTTATTTTTTAATCTAAGTATTCTAAGGTGTTCTAAAAGCGTGGAATGGAATCTTTCTATATTACCGTTATCATTTGGCGAATTTGGAAGTATTTTATGATGATTAATTTTATGTAAGTTAACAAATTCAGAAAAAATTTGGTTCGTAAATTCCGTGCCATTATCAGTTACAATCGTTAAAGGCAGACCGTGATGCGTTGAAAATGTTAAAAGAGCTTGCACAATACTTATAGCAGTAATATCTCGGAGGTAATAAGCTTGCGCGTACTTGGAAAACACGTCTATAATAGTTAGATATTTTTCGGTCTCAACTGTAAAAGTATCTATGTGAACAATTTCGAAAGGCTTTGTAGCTGGTGGAACAACCTTGAATTGCTGTTTAATGGGTTTCCTGTCATATTTTACCTGACCGCATATACTACATTCATTAATAAATTTAGTAATTTCATCCTTCATTTTAGGCCAAAAATAACGTTTGGAAAGAGCTAAGTAACATTCGTTTATCCCCCGGTGGTTTGTTTTACCGTCGTGGTACTTTCTAATTAAATCCTGCTGGTTTAAGTAGTCACTGACATTTTCTATCTCGGATTTGGCTATCACAAGTTTGTATGATGAACTCTTGAACTTTTCCTGTATAATGGGAACAATATCGAACATACAGTCATATGGTTCTATTAACATCGCGGTTTTAATTTTTGGACTAACAAATTCCTTAATCATATCGACTATATCTTCCTCAAGGTAAGGTTGACGTAGTTGGAGAGAAATACGCGTGTGATTTTCAAAAGGCTTAGTTACTTTAGGCTTACGTTTGATATCGCCTACTACCGTAATGAATAATTGCCTATGAAATTTATTTAATGGTTCGTCCGTAATTGGTACCTCAAGTATAGGATTTTCTCTACTAGTATGTGCTGTTTCCGTGGATGAGCCTAGCGATATATGGTCACCTGATGGTGAATAAGCCGTTTCGGTTGAAGACCTCATTGCGTTCTGATTACGTCTAGGTGAACTAAGATGAACTGTCTCTGTGGATGAGCTAATTGAAATATTATCTACTGATGTGTTAACTAATACGGAACTAATTTCTTCGTTATGAATTTCAACGCGAGATAGCGCGTCTGCGTTTGTGTTAGCTTTTCCCTTTTTATAAATTACCGAAAAATCATATTCACTAAGCTTAAGTTTCCACCGCGTTAGTCTTGCGTTCGGTTCTTTCATACTCATAACCCACTGTAATGGCTTATGATCTGTAACGATTTTGAATTTACGGCCAAATAAATAAGGGCGAAAGTACTTTGTTGCCCAGACTATAGCTAAAAGCTCTTTTTCTATAGTACTATAATTTAATTCACTGTCATTAAGTGTTCTAGATGCGTAACAGATAGGCTTATCAGAACCAATAGGACCTTGCGATAAAATAGCTCCTAAAGCAAAATTTGAAGCGTCCGTTGTTAAAATGAAATCTTTACTAAAATCTGGATACTGTAAAATCGGATCATTCGTTAAGAGAGACTTACATTTCGTAAAACAATTTATGTAATCAGTATCTAAAATTATCTTCTTGCCTTTTTTCAAACACTGCGTTAGAGGTTTTGTGATACGAGCGAAATCGGGTACAAATTTTCTATAATAGCCCAATAAACCGAGAAATTGCTTAATTTGCTTAGGTGTTTTAGGTATAGGATACTTTTCTATTGCTGAAATTTTGTCCGGATTAGGCTTAATTCCGTCCTTAGAAATAACATGGCCTAAATACGATGTCTCTAATTTTAAAAATTCTGACTTGTCCATTTGGATTTTAAAATTTGATTCTCTCAATTTTGCAAAAACCTTTTCCAAATTATTCATGTGCTCTTGCAATGACGTACTAAAAACAATGATATCGTCGAGATAAACTAGGCAAATCGTGTTCTGTAGGTCTTTGAGAACATTATCCATCACTCTTTGAAAAGTTGATGGAGAATTTTTTAAGCCCATGGGCATACGTAAAAATTCGTAGTGCCCATGCTCGACATTGAAACCTGTCTTGTGGACGTCATCAGGGTGCATTTCCACCTGATAGAATCCACTAGCTAAATCTAAGGTGGTGAAATACTGGCAATTTCCTAGCTTATGGAGGACGTCATTTATATTGGGGATGGGATATTTATCATCTACTGTCTTTTCATTAACTTTTCTGAAGTCTACAACAAGCCGCCACTTAGTTTTACCTGAAGCGTCTGCTTTTTTTGGGACCACCCATATAGGTGAGCTCCATGCAGATGCAGAAGGTCTAATTATACCTTGTTCTAACATATTTTTAATTTGGCTTTTGACTTCCTCTCTATGAATAAATGGATATCTGTAGCTACGAGTGTGAACGGGTACCTCATCCGTTGTCCTAATTTTATGCTTAATCTTATTAGTGAACGTGAGAGGCTCTCCCTCAATGTAAAATACGTCCGCGTACCTAGCACATAATTTCTCTAAATTGATACGTTCTTCCGGATTTAAATGATCGGTTCTAAGTTTGGATAAAACTTTATCTGCACGAGATGTAACTCTATTATTGCTAAAAACTTCTGCATTAAAAATTTCGCAGTTAATTGGTCTATCTAATGAAAAAATTACGTCATGCGGAGATGGGTTGTGCACTTCTAGGAAACCTCTACTTTCTACTACTGAAGTTAGACATTGGGGTATCACGCAGCTGCCTACAGCCTGTTCAGAAATTATGACGTCACCATTTTCGCAATTAATGGGAATTTTAACCAATTTTGATGAACCGGCAGGTATAACGTCTTCATAGAAATTAACGTTACACGAGTTATACATGAGGATAGGGTTTCGAGCATAACGCGTAATTAAAATTCTGTCCTTCAAATCAATTTTTGCGCCCCAAAATTCTAACAAATCTAATCCTATAAGCCCATCAAAGAATTCATGAAATTTATATATAAAAAGTTTTATATTTTCGCTATCCCTAAATTCTGAAAAGCACGGTATAGTTATTGAATAATTATTGCGAGTTGTCGCGTGAACGTTCGTTACCTCAAAGGGATCGTAATCTAATTTTACATGTGCAAAAAATAATTGAACTGCTTCCGGACTTATAAACGACTGATTAGCACCAGTATCGATTAATAATTTTAAAGGTGGATCTGAAATTTGTATGAAAGGAAGCTGCCTTTGCGTTTGAATGTTAAGCTCTATCTTGGCTTTTTTAAAAGGCACTTTTTCGTAAAATTTTCATTATCACCGCTAGAGGGCTCTACCTCAGGTGTCACTACTTGGGATAAGTCGCAATGCTGTTCTTCAATATAGTTACAGTCAAGGTTAGATGAGTCATAGTCATTATAATCGTTAAAGTATTGTTCAGAGTCATAGTAACAGTTATTGTCATAATTATTAAAATCATTATCAAAGTAGTAACTTTCATGAGGTATTTGGGATTCATGCATATGCATCTCCCTATTCCTAAAATTATGCGCAATTTGAGAAGATGGAATCTCTTTAGTTACATAATGACTAACGCCGCTCATTGGTTTCGGACCTTGATTTTGATTAAAATTTGGTTTTAGCCTAAAAACGTTACTTTGCGGATTATAATTCGGTGGTAAAGCGCGGAACATCTGTTGTGTTCGCGTCGGCTGCCTATTGAAATTATTAAATTGCGGCCGACCTTGAACAGGTTGATGCGTACTAGGTCTAGGCATCGGTGCAAATTGTTCGGAATTTCTTGGAACATGTGTATTATTGAATGGAAATTGGGGCCCCAAAGGCACGGGCCCTAAATTAAATTGCTTTTTATCTAATTTTTGAATACTATTTCTATTTTGCAAGTATGTCGCGTTAAGTTCCTCTTGCACGTATTCGAGGGCCTTTTCCATCGTTTCGGGCCTCATACACCGAATTCGTGACCCTAGAGGTTCTTTCAAACCGCGAACATAAGCCTGAAGGGCTACTTTTTTATAGAGCGTACGTTTTGCTTCGATTGTACTTTCGATAACTTCGTGAAGTGAAACGTAAGTCATGATTGTACTAAAAAGTTGCTGGCACCTTTCGTAATATTCCTGCGGGGTTGAGGACCCCTGTGAAGCCATAGACAAGTCATTGTACAAAGAGATTTCATCTCTTTGGTCTGAAAAATTATTAATTAAAGCCGACCTTATACCGGCCCAATTTTCGGGAATTCCATTTGAGTTCATAAACCGAGAGGCAGAACCGGTAATTTTATTTAAAATTCCGTTTATTAAACATAAATTTGATAATTCACTACCTGGCCCTGTACTAACATATTGGTTAACTATTAGATCGCAAATTTTTATAAATCTAGTTAAAACATTCGGATTCCCGTCGAATTCGGGAACCGGGCGTAAGGCCTTAAATATAACGTCAGGGTCATGTACAGCCATCTCTTCAAAAATACTTTCTAAGCTACCTAAATTCCTACGATTATTATCTAGATACGACCTACGAGATAACCTACTCGATGCAGGCTCCCGGGAAAATAATTCTCTCGGATGGAAAATTTTGGAAATATAAAAAAATATCAAAAGGATTAAAACTAAAAGGATAAGTAACACAGATCTATTCTATGTACTTACATGAACATAATTCGGCTTCTTTCGGGATCAATGTTCGGATGTCGCCTCCAGGCCGCAGAAACCGTAGATTCTGGATCCTCGTAGCAATAGCGAAGGTCACTATCTATGCCACTTATTTTTGAGGATCCTACCGACTGCGCCAATTATGTTTCAGACAGCCGGAGGCCCCAAAAAAAACTACGAATTCACTTAGAAATACTTTAATATAAACTTATTACAATACGTCTTGCTCGATGCAAGTCTTAACAATTAATAATTATAAAGCTAATTGAATATAAAATGAAAACTTAAAATTACGTTGCGCCAATGGAATCTGCTATGTCCGCACAATACGTTCCCGTGTGAAACGTCGACGCAGCAATGTCTTGGGGATCCGTTGGCGTAACTAGTGCAATTTGTTCTTAAGATAATTATGAATATTATAAATATGTTAATACTTACTAAGTTACTAAGTATAATCCATTTGGATATAACTTACGAACGATGTTTATTAAGTACCTGCAACAGAATAATAATTTGTTAATTTTAATATTTAAAATGGATACATACAATTACTCTACACTACATAATATAAAACAAAGTCGCTTTTTCTGTCCCTATGTCCTTATGTATGCTTAAACCTTTAAAACTACGCAAAGGATTTTGATGCAGTTTTTTTAATAGATAGAATGGTTCGACGAGGAAGGTTTTAGTATATAAATTATTAGGTTTGAGACAAAGCGAGTACTCTATAAAACAGCTCATCCTGGCTTAAGCCAGGTTGAACAGGAAAAATATTGTAGAGAGATCTTTTTTATTTGTTATTAACTAAAATTCATTATAATGAAAAAAAAAGTAAATCGTAGGTACCTACACAGAAAATGCTTTATTTTTTCTCTTTAAACGTACTATTATTAATTAGTATAGATAATTATAATTATTCTCAAGATATCTCATACGTCATCTCATTTCAAATAAAACAAAGTATGTATAAAAAATAAACAACTGATAAACTTTGCTGAAACTGCGTAAGCGTAAATTAATAGGAATATTATGTACATATAAAAAGATTTGACATCATTTGTACTTTAAGTAAAAAATTGTAGCATCGCGATCAAAAACAATACAAACGCGCTTCCAAAAAATAAAAACAAATACAGGCCATAATAAATAACGTTGAACGTATGTTTTATTAAAATACCATATTTTGCAAGTATCTCCAATTTTAAGAATATTTTTTAAAATGTTACATTTAATTTTCTTAATAATTTATTTATCAATGGGAAATCAACCTGTGCCATAGAATATATGACGGAAGAAGGGCCCCAAAGGCTATTTTTAAAAAGAGTGACGTCAGCGATTCTGACGTCACCATCATCAGAGCAGACGCTCATACTCGGAGTAGAACGCCTGTGGGTATTTTTACTGCCTTTTCAATCTACGTCTAAATTATAGAGAGAGCTCCGAACGCTCCAACGGCCGGCGAGTGAATGTGCTCTGTGCCGTCGGGCGCTCGTATTTAAAGCAAACAATGACTCACAAGAATTAGTTTGAGTGTTGCCACTCGAATTTTTACAATGAATTTTCATCAGTTTTAACAAACATTAATTATTTCGTTAATTTAATTATTTCATTAGTGGTTGATTAATGAATCAACCACTTATTTAAAAAGATCAAAGTAAACTTTAGCTAGTTATAATTATTTAGTAGTTTGAGGGTAGTCGTTTATCGTAGTTGCGCCGACACGGCCATACTGACAGGCGGTGCGCGCTCTGCACCAGCCTCGTTGTAAATGTCTCGTTGTAAAAGCAGGTCACTAATGCGCTGGACTGACCAAGTGAAATCTGCTATAGGAATTTGTGTATCAGACTGCACCAGACAGTCTAGTAACAGGAAGACATGGCGGGAGATCGTGCGGAAAGCTGTGTCCGCCTCCACTACCAATGTGGATGTCTCAACGTGACCACGACCACTCTGCCAAGAGTGAATCGACAAAGAAGAAGAGAACGATTCTCGGCGTATTTTGTGTCGGTTCTCGGAGAGTCTCGAAGGTTCTCGTAGATTTCTCGGAGGTTCTCGTAGATTTTAAGTCTAACACGGCCATACTGACAATCGTACGTCCTCGTACGCCTTTTCTCGTATTACAACACTACGGTAGTTCATCTCGGGATTTCAAAAACACACTGCCTCGGCCACACTGACCTTTCAGAATACTGAACACTCCACATGACAGACACAGTCCGTTCGCGTATCATGTGATCAACACCTACTCATTTGTGATATAGGCAGATTCTCGAAGGTTCTCGTAGATTTCTCGGAGGTTCTCGTAGATTTATGCTTATCACAAAGAGAGGCGCAGCTCAGATAACACACACAATTCCTTCGATGAACTACACTCCCGTTACAATTATCCACGTAACAAACTTTTACTTTACACAACGCACGAAAAAACACAAACGCCAGTATGCCGTTACAAAACTACGTAAACGTTAACATTTAAAAATAGAGAGCTTGAATTCTATCCCACTTCTGATGACGGAAGAAGGGCCCAAAAGGCTATTTTTAAAAGAGTGACGTCAGCAATTCCGACGTCACCATCATCAGGGCAGGCGCTCATACTCGGAGTAGAACGCCTGTGGGTATTTTTACTGCCTTTTCAATCTACGTCTAAATTATAGAGAGAGCTCCGAACGCTCCAACGGCCGGCGAGTGAATGTGCTCTGTGCCGTCGGGCGCTCGTATTTAAAGCAAACAATGACTCACAAGAATTAGTTTGAGTGTTGCCACTCGAATTTTTACAATGAATTTTCATCAGTTTTAACAAACATTAATTATTTCGTTAATTTAATTATTTCATTAGTGGTTGATTAATGAATCAACCACTTATTTAAAAAGATCAAAGTAAACTTTAGCTAGTTATAATTATTTAGTAGTTTGAGGGTAGTCGTTTATCGTAGTTGCGCCGACATATATATACTCTTAACGCGACACTAGTACTATTATATGTACCCTGTTCCATGTAACATTTAACCTGTATTCTGTCCAAAACACCACAATAAAACATTGTACTCATACAAATTTCAAAACAGCCATTTTTTTAAACTTATCATTTTTTACAGATAAAAAAACAAATCCAAATTTAAAAGCGTAAACAAACATTATTTATTAATAGTATTCACAATGCAATACGAATACTTTAAAATTCAAATAAAAATAATTATTCCAGTATTGAGTTCAAGTTCTAAGAAGCGTTTCCGCTCGCAGGAAGCTTGGATTGCATAAAATTTGTGTCAAAATCGATAACTATTTAACTCGTAACAATTTACCTCAATAATTAATTTGCGAAATTTGAATTTTAACTGCGTGAAAACAAAATAAAAACCGAGGGTTGAACTTTGGACTTTAAAGTTCTATATCCACGCGAATAATACAAGAATTCCTGTATTCAACTTATGGTAACGTATCTTTAGCTAATGATGCTACATAAAAAAAAAATCAGAGCCAACATGACCTTGTACTCTAATATTTGCCTAATATTCAACCGTATCAACGAGGCATTACGAAAAGCATCCCAATTTCGAACATAGAGCAATTAATTGTCGGTAGCCAATCGATGCAGTCAAACGCGGTAGGAAGGTCAGTGCGCAAATGCAATGACCTTTGACCCAGACCTCAACCTGGCATTTATGCAACGTACACTGCGGTTCGGCCGCCCACATCTTTGGGGGGTGGTAGGGTGGTTGCATACGAACGGGTGAAACGCAAGAATATTTTTAATCAGGAATAGGCAATTGTCAACACTTCGCCATATGGAAAGCGAGAAGCAACGTCTAGGATGGAGCATGTTTACCGAATAAATGCCTGTTCATTGCTTTAATTTGTAATATAATTTTTTCAAGGAGAATTAATGTAGAAATTGATTAATTCTGTAGTAGTAAATATAATTATACTTTTTATCTCGACGATAGAAATGAGTGTTTACGGCTTAATTGCAGTGAGACTAAGATGTTGTATGATTTCTTACATTATATGAACTATTGGAAATAGAAATTGACTAAGTATATTAAAATATAATCGGTCAAGCCCTAATTGAGTTTTATAGATTAAACCGCTTTTATCTGTTCTTATCAAAAATTTCACTAGACTTTAATATTGTTTATAATCAAACAAAAATATTGTGTAATTTTGACATAGAATACACTTATCGATACTGATTAATTAGATTTGTAACAAAGAAGAAGATATGTTATATAGACAAAAAAAACAAATAAATATAAACATAATAATTATTATTAATAATTTATCCCGGCTCCTTATGTTATTAATGATTACATTGCAATTGGATACTCTATTTAGGTATAGTAATGCCTTAAGTATGTACAAAAGTGTGCGTACTGCTTAGTGAATATTAGCATTTAGCACCGAGGCATTAAGGAGAGCTTTCCTAATGTTTCTTATTATAAGTAATTAATTAATGAATGACATAAAAGTATTATTTAATTCATACATGGAATGAATTTGTATTCTGGTTTGAAATTAGCACGTTACTGTGTCACGAAATGTATTCGAAAAATTGAATTTATATGAAAATTGAAAATCAGGAACGGGATGATAAAAATAGAGCTTTTTAAATGAATAAAGTTAGTAAAGAAAAACAAATCGTGTGTAAAATAATGTCTTATTATATCTTTTTCCATCCTTATTTAAATTTTCGTGTTATATCTGCAAAAACAGCCATCTATAATAAATAGAATATAACTTATACAATACTTCTTAAACGAGAAGAAATTATAAATAGTCATGCATTAAAAATAGAACATATTTCAAAATGTGAATATTATTTTAATATTTACAAAAAAATCGTCGCGGCCCGCCCGTTTATGAAACGCCTAACTAAAGCACGACGCAAACGCGAGCGAAGCAGAATTGAATGGAAACTCGATATCAATGATATTCTATACATTAACAAGGTTCATTCATAATACTATTTAATGGGCTTGTAAACTTTTTAGCTAAACTTGTTAACTTTTTACCAAAAGCATTGCTCAGGCATAGCACCATAAACCGTCTGTAATAGACGTACAGGCCAACGACGACGACGAAACTTTTTAACTATTTAGAGGTCAAATTGTTAACATATATTTTAACATATTGAAGGCAATTACAGGATAAAGATTTCAATGTTAAAATTGACTTGTGACAAGATATTTCATACAATATATCCATTTGCTATCAAAATAAAACAATAACTTTGAAAAGTTTTAATTCAAATCTTAAAGAAATTTCCTCATTTAACTTCAATAAACGATAAGAGCCATTTAATTTTCCATTCCTTATTATATGAATAAATTTATTGAATCACAAAAAGACACCAATAACTTTCCTAAATATGTCATTATCAATTTTGAATGTATTGTAAATCAAAAATAATTTGGAAAATCCAAAAGTGCACGCCTCATAATTTTTTTTTAATAAATATTAATTAATTATTATTTTTCTTTATTTAATAACAATTAAACCACATCGAATCAGACCCTGAAAAATGAAAGGGTTCTATTCCTGAGCATACTCAAGCGTAAGAGAAAAAAAAAGACTCGATTAGTAAAGTATTTCGGTCGCTATCGTGTTAACAAGAAAAAGGATCCGCACATACAGACACACGGACGTCCAAGACAGAACTTTTTTAAACTGTTTTTTAACTAGTTTAAATATCAAAAATGACATCAAAAATATCATGAACGTTAAAAATAGTGTTTTTTCTTAATATGTGTGTGTATGTATTATCTTACAAGTGCAATGTATGATACATAAAGACATTTTAAGTTTGAAAAATCAGATGTTTTGCGCGAAGTGACAGTAGTACCCACCTCAACGCTTCGCTTATGAGGCGTGCAATATATATCTGCAACTTTCTCACACAAAACCTAAAAATAATTTGTTATAACCAAAATATAACAGGTGTCATCATGATCATATGTATTCCGAACGAAAACCGTTTACAGTCGAATATAGTAATAAATAGAACGTTGCCTGAAAGCAAAAGTCGAAGTTCAAAGCAAATATAGAAACATCTCCCACATAGGTAGCCTAGTTTCGAAATAACACAGTTAAATATCAAGGTCAAATACTTAACGTGAAGGTTCTAAAGTCTTAACTAATATATATATATAATATAGTTAAGACTTTAGAACCTTCACGTTTCTCAATGTGCGAAAGTGCAACAATGTGTGCAGAGTCCTGAAAATATAAGTCCTGTCGTGTTACATTTTTTAAATTTGCGAATCTAACACAAACAGACAGTTACTTTTTAATATCAATGTAAACCGCCATATAATATAAGGTTCTGCACGGGTATATTATCTAATCGCAACAGCAACATGAAACATCAGAATAATACTTAATGAGGTAATTGAGTAAATAGATAAATTTTTATACATAGGAACTAATGCAATTTTTCCTTCCCATTGTAATGCATCTCTAAAATAGGAAAAAATAATATAAAGTTTATAGATAGTAAGCGTAGGTAATTCATGGACAGACTGAAACGGGAACAGACGCCCACTACATCATTTGCATAATTACGTACCGTCCATTATTAACAAATTGATACATGCTCCATGGGATTCCATCTTTAATTAAACATTCGTATACATAATGAGTATTGTTCTGATTTTTTTTACCTTTGTGCGCTACATTCAACTTATTTAACCTCTCTTTTGTGAACAACAAATAAAGCTACTCCGTTTATGTTTATATACTTCATAATCATTTTAAAAATTTAAAATTACATATTCTAATTTCGTTCTGAAACTCTTAATATAGCAACAATACAACTGTTGTCTTCAAACCACATTTGTTTTATACAAATATCCCCAATATAAGCACTTGAAAATATTAAAAGTACACCTGCTAAATATAATGCGGAAATTAACAAACAAAAGGTGCGTTCAATACGGAAATTTTAATTACGGGCTCGTACAAAACTTTCGTTTTCAAAAGTTAAACTACATAGATACGCTAACCTAAATCTTTGAATGGTAGCGTAGGCGGGTGGGAAATGTTTGACTGGGATAGAGGTATGGGTGGTTAGGTGGAGCGAAAGAGAGCAGCGTAGGGTGGTGGGTGACGCCTACGTTTGAATGGAGGGTGGATGAATGACGCAGACATTTTGCGCTTTTATGTATGTAAACAGAGCTTCTGTTATGAAGCGGAACGAAAGTTTATTGTAAATTAAAACGGGATTACGTATGCAGATAAAGTTTAAATGAGTACCTACGTGTGTAATACTCTATGGGGACCATAGATTTTTATTTGCTACGATTGCAATGAGTAGAAACGATTGCAAAAGCAGGAATATCTAAAATTATCATTAAATTTTCTGGTTGATTTTTTTTCTATTCATTTTACGTTAAATTTATACAAAAACAAACTTTCCAAGATGCCTAGTACACGTGAACAGGCAATTAGCAATTAATAATTACAATTATGTAGCTGTTTGCGGCTTTGCCCACGCTGTCTAAAACTTCAATCAAAATCCGTTGCGTAGTTTCAGCATACATATAAATACAGAAATCGGGAATAGAATTTTGTTATACACTATGTACACAGTAAAATTATATTATATCTAATGTACGCTGATTATAATATCTATAGACATAATGGTATTTTATATTATTTTTTATAAATCATGCAATAAATATATGTATTATGATATGTTGTAGGATTTACCTATATTACTCAGGTTATTGAGTAATAAGCATAAAAACTAAAATATATAAGTGTATTCAAAGTAAATTAATTAATTTTCAATACCGATATTTTAGAAAAGCGTTAAGCACGAACGAACCTCAAAGTCAATCTGGTGAGGCAAGGTTTCAAAACAAAATCAATATCGAAACAGCAATTTACATAAACACAGGAATGTGTAATAAACGTTCAATTCAATTCTTTACATACTTCGTAATGGATTTAATAGAAATTGTTTCGAATCAGATTAGGCCAGTGTGTTAAAGGAAAATAGTCCTTAATATAACGGCATAAATTTCATTATTGTCTACGCACTTCGTTCTACGCACATTCTTCCACGCACTCGTAGCGACTGTGACGTCAGATGACGCATCTTCTGACGTCACGAGTGCGTCACTACGTAGAAGCGAAAGTTTTGGCAGTCTGATCGAAATGTCATGGAAATCCGTCTGGTGACATGGGAAAATTGTTCTTTGTAATCATATTTTTCTTATCGTAGGGCGGAATAGCCAAACAAGGCTTAAGTTAAATGGCATGAAATTTTTTATCAAACTTTAAGGTTGCTTACTATGCGTATTAAATATCTTTATCTGAATCTAAAAATATATTTTGCAACAATATATTTCACACCATACTTTAAAAAGATGATTAAAACTAAACTGCCTAAAGAAAATACCTTATTTACTGAAGTGTATTTTAAATTATTTGTTATTAATATTTTACATTTCTACTTATACAATTTCTACTAAAACATTTAAAACCTCGACGAACCTTTTTAAAGCGTGCTAAAATAGTGTCCCTCGAAATGACGTTACATAGGTCCTATAGAGAATTTAAATTAACCATCTGATACACTTTCTACGGCTATTACATAGCAATCCGCTAGCACATCTGCGCCCAGTTGGATTAACACCATAGTATAAAGAGACAAGTAAGTTATCTTCGAACAAAGATACATCGTATGTACGCGGGGTGTTTGGTTTGTTTATACAATTATTTAAAATATCAAAGTGACGAGTGAAAACACTGCGCTTCGCGATTTTAGGTACCATGCGCTTCTCAACGCCGCGGCCGCGGCCGGGAGTTGGCCTACTTGTCTCGTTATACTATGTTAACACGCCTCAAGGATTCTATTTTTAGCTCATTGAATTAAATATTGCTTTGTAACTGTTTGATGGAAATCCATTTGTTTCATGTTGTGCGTTTATTGATGATGACGTGTTTCTTAACTCGAAATAAACAACAGAATTCAGACATTAATAAGTTGTATTTCTTGATTTCCGAACGTTCGTATAGTTCGACTTAATTTTTAGTATAAACTTCTTTGCAATTATAAAAATTTTAGTTCTCCGAATACAGTTAAATTGAATATAATACTAATAAGTGAATTTAAAGGCTATTTGCTTTCAATAATCCACATAATGAATACTCGTGAAACAAATAAAATATTCCATTATAATCGTTTTTCGATAATAAGATAAACCCTTTTATCGATTTAGGCTTAATTTTTACATCGCAATCTGTTATAATTGGACGTAATCTTATATATAAAATTCTCGTGTCACAATGTTAGTCTGCATACTCCTCCGAAACGGGTGGACCGATTCTCATGAAATTTTCTGTGCATATCGGGTAAGTCTGAGAATCGGCCAACATCTATTTTTCATATGTACCACGGGCGAAGCCGGGGCGGACCGCTAGTTACATTATAAATTATGAGGGCATTCTGTCACTATCCAAAAAAGTATGAAAAATAAGATTTTAAATTAAACTGACATCCACTTTATTTATGGCTTGCATTTTCCGGTAAAATTATACGAAGGTACAATGATTGATTAACATGCCTTTTGCTTGATGAGAAATTCCTGAAGCCCTCTTCATAAGAAACGGTTATGAAATCAGACAACAAAAGCTTGCAATGAGGGTTGCCAACTTTGAAATATTTTGTAGATAAAATATATTTTTTGTAATAACTAAAAATAAATTGTTCATATTGATAACAATTCAGCTTAAAGTATTCTAATAATAAACAAGTTAATGAGAATTTTATATTAAGAAATTACAATGCAACCAAAGAGATATTAATACCTTCTTTATAAATAACTCATTATATATTCAAAGTATTTAAATAAATGCTTCATATTTTTTAAAGGGGGTGTTAGCAACCCTATTTTATACGTACATTTTAGCGTAGGTGGACAATCTTGACAATTAATTTGCCTGTCATCGCTATTAACATAATGGTTTCAAAAAAATTTCAGTGCTATCACTATTAAGATATTTTTTATCTTAATAGAGCACTTGCAACATTAGATTAATAATTTTTTGTATTGCATATTTTAAGTATTTCTGGTATGATGAAGAAACTTTGCATAAATGTATTTTCGAAACTATTGTATTACAAATAAAACCGAAGTAATATAAAACTAAAAAGCACATCTATATGAAACGATCGATACGAGAAACGATTTATAGGTACTAATATTAAAGAGGAAAGATTGTATGTAAGATTAAAGCGTTATATTTGTAACGAATTGGATCAAAGAGTAGGCATTAATAGATTGTCTTTCACTACCAGATAAATATTTTAGAATAATATCATTTGTCGATAATCCATCATTTATTTACGTTTCAAAAACACTGCCAACTCGTAGCTATCTCCGGAGTATCTTACAAATTCGTTTACTAAAGCAAATACAGACTGGAGGAAATGTGCTTAGGAACTTGAAGTCCTCTTAGGGCTGTGCAAAGAGAAGTTTAAATGTAAACAGGGTTGTCACCTGCAAAGTTAATGTGGTTTTGTTTCCATGTCGTAGGTTTTGTAACAGTGTGTGTTAATTTAATTAATCTTTTAAATTTGGTGTGCCTTAAATATCAATTTTAAGATTAGGTATGCATGCTCGATAGATGTATTTGATATCTACGAGTATGATAACCAATTCAGGCTTTTATAAAGCTTTGAACTTAATTAAAATTAAATTGAAAACGTTTTTAGTAATAATCACTTTTATATTCCGAAATTATTTTGACCAACCATCGTTCATAGATTGAATGGAAGGTTCCGAGATTTGAAAGAATTAGATATAATTATTTTCTTAAAATCCTACCAAATTTAAAATTATGAGTCAACGAACCCAATTATTCGCAAAGAAAATGAACAAAAGTCAACCATTTTATAAATAACCTTTATAGGACAGCATATCAGCGTGTTCAAAGGAAAGCCGTGCGCAATTTTTCGCATCATCGTTTAAAAATTCTGCACAAACGTATCGTGTCCACTGAAACAATTTCACAGCAAATGATTTAGTGTTTAATCTCGTGCCTCCACATGACGTGGGTGTGCCAAATGTTGATATATAGCGATTCTCTATCCACATGTGTATCGACGATTCGATTCTCTATTGACCTTTCAATTTTATGGTGAGATGGCCGTCTTAATCGACATTTTAAAGCGCTATTCTTCAGATCAATAGTTAGGAATAAATGCGCAGCAATAGTTCAAGAATAGAAATTTTCTTTTTATTGAAAGAATGGTACCTATGGATATTAAATAAGTACATTTTACACTATCAAGAAGTATTATTTTATGTGAATGGACGTAGCCATTTTGATTCTATCATCTGCTTTTCAAGTATCATATTATTTTAAAAGTAGTAGTTAGAATTAGAATTGTTCTATTGTCATTAATTTAACTAAAGCCATAATTAATGAGACAATTAGCAATGCCAAACTTGAACGCCTCATTTATCGTCACCATTCACTAAACTTGCTCCCCCCGACACAGGGGTGTGAGGTTCTATTCTGAGTGGCCATTCATCGTTGTTTTCTCTAAAAATATTTGGACTTCGAGTTTGTTCCAATCAAGGCAACGCTTTTGTTACCCACAAAATGTTTACTTTGATTAACTTTTGCGGTTAGCCCACGTGCGTTTTATTTCTATTTAATGTTTTAGCATTTGTATACTAATCTTCTATCAAAATATGACTGAAGTTCTTCAATCAAATGTTATGCAAAATTAAGGCTTAAAGATACGTTCACTTGCATTACCAATACAAGGCTTTAAGTACCTATAAAAGTGTTTAATAAACATTAATGGAGTAGCAACATCAAATCCGATGTGAAATATTAACTTCCGAAGAAGCATTTTATCACAGCATTTTATCGTAATTATGTTATTATAATTGTCTGTCACGATCTAACCTTTGTGGTACACGTCCATAAGAATATACGGAAGCTTCTAGTATTTCTAAAACATCTTGCCACGCTGTTCATTTGTCTTCTTATAGTACTAAGTTCTTTGTTACATTTTTATATAAAACCCTATTTTTATAAATATTGTATCGGAACCGGTAATCGCTAATTCACCAGAACAAGCACTCTACTTGAACAAACATTATTTGACTGATTATCCTGCCATGTTACGTTTTACAATAATCAATCTAAGATGTTTTTATCGTCGCCTTTGTCTGCAAAATACATAGAATGGGATGAATAAGGGAACTCTTTTGTTATTTCTCCATGAAACGTATTCAATATATTAGTTATAGCAGAACCATGTAATTATAGTTAGCCATACAAATAGACACATAAATTTCCAAATACGTAGCAATTAACTCGTAAACAAGTTATGTAATGAAACAAATCTAAAAATAAACCATCCATAGAATACACATACGTATCTTCCCTTTATTCACCTATCTTAAGTCGATTACTTATATCTAAATACGAGTGAGCATATGCAAACATGACGTCGAACCTTTTTATCCCGTAGTTCATTCAAGACATGAACGTAACATATTTAGTATAGCCGCCCACGCTGTGCTGAAAATAGAACCCCATCCCACGGGGTGGTTTGCAGCCCGAAAGGCTTCGTCAAAACGGTAAGCGAACTATGCCGTACTTACTGAACTGTGTTTAAGTACAGTAATTGCAGTTTCGAATATGAATTGTTAATAATTAGTTGAACAACTCCCCTATTTTATGTTGCGATTTTATGCTTAGTGCGATGCGATTTTATGTTTAGATTGTTTGTGTTATTTCTATTCCAAACTTTGGTATAGGTCATGATTAACAAGTCTCCACAAATTGGTCGATGTAATGATTTTAATAATAAAAAATGTTGTGTGGTTTTATGAAACCACGGTAAAAGTGAAACTGTTCGAACGGTTCCGAACATTGCTTTGTGTAGCGCATGTCGCGTGTCGGTCGGCTGCCGAGTAGGTATACCTACTCGGCAGCCGCGATACACGCGACATGCGCTACACTGTACACAGACCAAAAAGTTTGAGACGATGTAATAAAAGTTTCACTTTAAAAATTAAGTTAATGCGTAGGATTTTAATGCAAATATCTTCAACTGAACTTTAAAAGTCATAATAATATTATGGAACATCTAACATGCATTTGATACTACTATATTCACATGATGAAAATGTACCGATCTTTCTTTATTTGTCTCAGAGAAATTTGAATATTTCTTACAAGATAAGTTAGTAGGTATTTTTTTATATCTACAGTTAAATGATCTAATTCTAAGCTATTGATTGATCACTTCAATATAAGAAATTTTGTATAGGTAACTAAATTGAAAAAATATTTAAAATGAAACTGATTTTATGACGCACGTTTGACTCGGCCTTAACACAACCTCGTTGCTAATGGTGCGGTTTTTTCATCTTAGCAAGTGCTTTTTCTGTTTATTTTTAAACGTAAAACTGAAAACCAATGCTCTTGATGAAGTATTAGACTGGCGTATTAGCGTTGTAATAAGAGCGTTGAGCATTTATTGTTGAGAAATATTGGTTGTTGAAGAAGTAATTTTATGAGCTTAATTTGCATTATTGTAGATCTGTTTAAAAAAAACGTAAAGGGGTGCACAATGAACAGGTATACTACGTACATCGTACAAGTCAACGTACATTTTTCTATGTACGTTTATACAATGTCAATAGTTTTGAAGTTAATAAGGAATTTATATTACAATGCAATAATATTATGAAATAAACATCTATAATTTGCGTTCACGTGTTAGTCAGTATGTGTAAATGTTTTACAAAATTCAATATAATTTCGGGCATAATAATTGATAAAACAAAATTACATCAGCGAAGTTGTCTTCAATGTAAAATGTATAAGTCATAACATTTCACATCCAATTTCACTGTAATTGATTGATACATCCAGTGTTCAATTATTTTCCGAGAAAAGTTTCAAATATCAGGAAAACTTGGTCTTTCTTAGAGATTTGTTGTCCTGCTCATATTCTTTGAGAAAGAGTGAGCAAGCTAAGGTACTTCTAACTTGAAGTTGAGTTATTGAAGACACTCATAGACTATTTTTAATTCTATCAAGATTTCTTTCTAGCTCTATTTTTAGTACTTTTAATGCCGATTTTCTATAAGTTTTCATTTTTATTTACAATTTGTCCCGTTTTCATAAATATCTGCTGTAAATTTTATTAAAATATTCTTCGATTTTTTTTCAAGGAAACGCTAAAAAAATATTCTGGTGCTGATTGAAAATATCGTGGGAATTCCTTCGTAGTTTTCACCAATTTTCTATGGTATTTTATAAATTGAATAAAATTATAGATTTTTCAAATACATGTATTTTATTAATAAAGAATTTGAGTCCTACCTACTAATTTTACTTTGTGTCTACAGATAACTATAAAATTAGAACAGAACAGTTTGAAATATTAAAACGTTTATTATTCATAACTTCAGTAATCGATCATTACATTTGCGAAACATACATACATACGATTAACATATCATATGCAAATGTTACGAAAATAATCGGCGTTTTAACATTCTTCTATAGTCTATACCTACATATTGAAATTTATATTTAAAATTGTTAAGTACCTAAGTACATTTAAGTACATTCATTATTAGGCCAAATATACAAGATAAATTTTGTATGGGCCCTGAAGGAAGAGAACTTTAAATACCTACTGGAGATAGGATAAATTTACTGAAAGGATACAATTCTTTTTAACACACTTTTATTAGCTTCACCTGTATGTTTGTATGTAACCGACTCCTTTCGACTCGATTATTAACCACTTAATTTATATAAAATCATCAGAACTATATTTAATGATTTTCGAAAATTCACTTGCAACGACCGGCAATTATAGCTTTAAGTTAGAAAAAAAAGAATATTCGCTATTGAATGAATTTTCCAATTGAAGCAAACAATTATAAGCCAACAAATTATTTGTTTTCTATATTTAAACTGAACTATTTCATAAAATCAAAGTTGCGAAGCCACAATAAATAAACAGGGTTCAAAACAGTTATCGGCGGTTTAAACTATGTCAGTTTAACTTGACAACCGAGAATTATTAAGTAGGTAGTTAGAAATTTGCTACATTTCTGATAATAGGAAACGAAGCAGTATAAAACAATAAAAGATTAAGGTTAAGAAAACAATTTCTTTCTTCCTGAAACTTAAATTTAGTAATCTCAAGTCTAATAAAAGTACCTATCAGGGAACCGTTTCTACGGTTCTCTATGAGTGAATGATACAAAAACTATTTTGGAACAATTGAAGTTTAATTCAGTTATACGAACCTATATCAGTATTATGTATAATAATGAGAAGATTTATCTGTAACAAGGCCTTCATTGGACAGACTTATGGATATGATTGGTAGGATATGGTATTTTAACAAGGGAATGTGCATGTGTCTATAAATTTTTATTAGACTGCAAGAAATAAGTTTGGGGGTTTTGAAAGTTTCCACTGGTGTAGGTACTTCACATCAACGATTTTGATTAGGTTTTAAAAACCAATTTAACATCTAGTTATTTACGCTTCACCAGAACATCCGGATAGATAATCTTATATATAAAATTCTCGTGTCACAATGTTAGTCTGCATACTCCTCCGAAACGGGTGGACCGATTCTTATGAAATTTTCTGTGCATATCGGGTAAGTCTGAGAATCGGCCAACATCTATTTTTCATATGTACCACGGGCGAAGCCGGGGCGGACCGCTAGTCTTATATATAAAATTCTCGTGTCACAATGTTAGTCTGCATACTCCTCCGAAACGGGTGGACCGATTCTCATGAAATTTTCTGTGCATATCGGGTAAGTCTGAGAATCGGCCAACATCTATTTTTCATATGTACCACGGGCGAAGCCGGGGCGGACCGCTAGTAATTTATATATTGATGAGAGGATAAATGATTATTCAGGAAATTCTTAGAATGATAATTAATCCCGTCGCGAGAAACAAGTTAGAGCATCTTGAGCTTGAAAGATATGATAATGTTTCCTGTTAATAACAACTTTTTACAGGATTCCTTGAAGAGAAATAAATTATTTATGACTTGCCAACTTGTAGGTTGATTTGTTAATGTTTTATAAGATGTTACTGTGATGATGACCGCAAATATTCGAAGTAACTGGCCATTTTGCAATAGATATTGGTTGTGGTCGTCTTATTGTGCAATATTGGTTGTTTTAAGGATGTTTCCTGTGTATTACAATCATTGTTTGTATAAGACGAAGACTAATCTTTATTTCAACATAATAATATAAATATATTATTATGTTTAAATAAAGATTAGTCTTTTTAATAGACATTGTAATAAAAAAAATAGATCAGTAAAATTAAGAACACCGTATTGAGAAATAAAGAATGCAATTAAGTAAGATCATGTTTAAATGTCTAATTTTAAGGAGGTATGAGAGGGTTGGATAACATAAGATATATATCTAAAATATAATATTAAAATTTTAACGAAATATGTTTTAACTTTTAGCAATAAAAATAAATGTTTTTCTTCATAACTATCCGAAACTTATATCAATATTGACACATAATACTGGAATTCTATTTTGTATCCATTTATTATAAAATGCTGACATCGTAACAATAAGCGTAAAATTTATGAACAAGTGTTATAAATTATAATCATTTTTATAACGCAGTAACCATAATATTCATAAAACAGATTTTCATTTAATTTCCTCAGAACTAGTGATTGGTTTTTGAACTATGTCCTAACTGTAAAGGGATTTGAGTAATTACAAATGTGAGTATAACATTACTAATATTATTTCTAGGCGAAAAAATCGGTGCTTTTCTCGTGTTTTTTACACTTTATATAAAACTCAACAATTTTATAATAAGCTTGAACACACACATCCAAATTGACATAAACTTAATGAAATATTTAGGTATAAAAAAGCTTTCGAAATCACGCTACATGCTTGCCGATTTAATATTTGCCTCCTACAAACTTCCATAAAGAAAATACCGCATTCATGTCTCTTGAATCTCACGCGCCCTTAATTTAGCACTAAAGAACACTCTTAACTATGAACTACGATTTCTATCAACTACTTGAACGTTATCATACTATAATATTATCTACATTCTAACCGCTCTTGATCTTAGCATGGTTTTTCAATTAGCTAAAAGCTAACGTTATCTGTATAGTTTGTTATTAATTTATTATTTTCTGAGAGTGCTTTTTGCTATTGTTTCTATTTGTTGGTGATATTGGATCGTTCGAAACTTATGGATTTACTTTTTATTTTACCAGGTATATTCAAACTTTATACAAAATAAATATACCTACAGTAAGAATATATCGGCAGTTTTATTTCGTATTAACTTTTTTATTCTTATTTCAGAAGTCGTATTATTTTTTCTAGGTTAATTACAAAAGGGATCAAAAATGGGATGTTGCGAAGTTTGGCATAAATAATATATGGATACAATGGATGTATGTAAATAGGTCCTTCACACAGAAACACGCGCGGCACACATAGTACACACTAGCTGTGCCCCGCGGTTTCACCCGCATCGGTCCGCTCTTGTTGGTCTTAGCGTAATGGTATATAGCCCATAGCCTTCCTCGATGAATGGACTATCTAACACCGAAAGAATTTTTCAAATCGGTTCCCGAGATCAGCTCCAGATCCAGTAGTTCCCGAGTTCAGCGCGTTCAAACAAACAAACTCTTCAGCTTTATAATATTAGTACATATAGATTTAAATAAAGATGCTAAATACAAAAAAAATATATATGAACCGGTCTATCAATCAAATTTCATAAATGCCAAGTTTTGAAAGTAACATTTTATGAAGTAACTGAATGATATTGACGTTACAAATGATTCAGTAAAGTGGTTTATTTTGTAAATATTTGCGGTTTCATAAAACTACGAACGAGCATAAATAATTCAATTCACAATCGAAGATTATATTAGAGGTAGACTAGGGTGTCCATGTAATGAGCTTTTTAAGGATATTTTTATATACCTATATTTTCATAAATCAATTTTCAGTCAAACAATAAATATCTACTAATATGCTGCCCTTTGTAAATGTATTCTACGTTCTAAACAAGGTATTCCTTGTCGGATGTAATAGAAAAATAAATTGAAATACTAAGTAATGAATGCGCATCATGCATTATATAAAAATTGCAAGCCATCATTTATCATTAATGTTTTTGAAATGAGACATTTTAGAACTGTAGTAGCTAGGTTTATAGCCTCATTTATATGTAACGCGTAATTTGTATTTCATTTCTATTGGTTAAAGTGATTATTGGTAATACGCAAGTAACATTTAAAAATTTCGTCCAATTTTCATAAAACTCATAGTATCAATACTCATTAACAGGAGATGAGCTAAGGTGTAACAACTTGTGCATTTGTTACCACACACTTGTATAGATGACGCAATCAAAATGCACGCTACACTACGCTGACCTTACTGCGAATACATTCACTTTATATGCTCATATACATTGTGAGGAGAAACATTTTAAATTAAACTTAAAACTAAAGGTCATTGTTTAATTACCTCAGACTAACACGTGTATTTTAGTTCACGTGATTAAAGATATCTAAATGATTTAGGCAATTCAACGGAATTTTAATTTCTTACACTTTAAAAATATATAATAATCTTCAAGATCTATGAATGTAAAATACTCAAGTCATTTTAATTTATAATTTTCAACCGCTTGCAAATTATTAACGACGCGCTTAAATAATTTAGGTACGTGTTTTCCTTCTTCTTCGAATATAATTTACGATAGATTTAATATTTAAAATCAATATTAGTAGGCTTAAATGAAGTCGTTTTAAGATCACTCTAATTTATCGGGGTACATGACCCCTAGAATATCATAAACGCTGGTCAAATGAAGGCCTTACATATTCAACTATTGACCTACATACTCACTAAATCGAGTTTAATTACATTTAATATTATTTAAAGTTAAGGTTAGAACATAAATTGTACAACTCGTCATCATATAGGTACCTATCATAGTTGTATCTGTATTTTGTGGCTCGTCTTTCATATATTCTTCTTCTTCTTCTCTTAAATAATGGCTCCACCCAATAAACCTTTCATATTATATTCAATATCTGACAGTTTTTCAATATATCATAATTTGATCGATAATGATAGGGTCTTCTTTTGAAAGCTTCAAGGTCGTGGTTAAGTAACTCCCAATAGACAGGTTGTTTCATATTAGTACTGGCCTTTTACTTTTACTTATAATTTTGATAGCATTTGAATCTTCAATGCCGTCATTTCGGATCCTCTTAAATTTTATAAAACCTTGCAAAAGTGTACAATGTTACGTCATCTGTGTCTAGTGAAAAAGGAAAACAACTTTAGTTACCATATTAATTTATATATTCCCCTAGTGATGGCAATTCGTAAAATAATAATTTCTCTCGTTCAAAAAAAGTCCATACAATATCATCCGGTTTTCGTTAATAAGGCGACATCATTAAATTTTTTACTTTTTGGCACAAACAAGATCGAACCCACACTACAATATGGGCGTTTGTCCACTACAAGGAATTTTACGGTCCGGCATTCCGATTTTTTACGGTCCGGTATGGCACGCCATTAATCTATATACTAGCTTGTGCACTAGACGTAATTTTACTGTCCGACATTTTACTTTTCCCTATTCCGGATGGTTTGTTGTGTCTACGAGTCGCTGTAGGTATAATTGTTTTCGAATGCCCACTTGCTTGGATTTTACTGTTTTCACTGCATATGCCAATTAAAAGCAAGCTCTTGTTTTACTTTCTTTTAGTTGGCAATGAGATTTGAGAAGTCGGTATTGTTATTTTATATACATTGACCAAGCATTGACCTATAATTATTATCTAAGTAAGTGTTGGTAAGTTAAAGTTCAAGTGGGAATAGCTTTAGCTCCTCGTCACCGATTAAAATAAATAAGTGAAACACGCATTTTAAATCTCTTACGGAACTTTACTTTTTATTATAACGAAGTAATATAATATTTCACCTTCTATATTTTTTACTCGTTTCTTGTAAAATGCAAAAACAATCATTTATGATAGCATTATACCGCCAAACTTCCTTGAACTGTACCGCACTGATCCGAGTAAAGACGGACAGGTGCACAAGCAATTCATCGGTTTTTTCATGCCACACCGGACCGTAAAAAATCGGAATGCCGGACAGTAAAATTCCTTGTAGTGCACAAGCGCCCTATGCCTGTTTGACAAATGTCATGAAAACCCGGATGCTGGTGACATAATATGTCAATGTGGACCTTGCACTTATTGCGTAGAGTTTAAATTTGTTTAACGGTGATGGTTTATAGTGCGTTTTGTAGTTGACGGCGGTCATGAATGAATGTCAAGGGTAGGAGCCTACGCTGTGTGTTGTACCTAGACTTTACTATATGCGCTAACCTAGTAAACACTGAGATTTTACTTAAACAAACGTACCAACGTAAGGATACTATAGCCTGTATTTATAAACATTGAAGTTTATTTTGTAAACAATTTAAATTTCAATAGAGCAACTTCAAAACTCTATTATTTAGATCTAAATATTATTGTTTAGATACCTTTAGTAGACGAATTATTGTCTTAATAATTTGACGTTTGGATGGTTTTAATTTTAAACCATGTAAAAGGGTCATAACCTATAATCTCTCGATATCATCAAACATGTTAAGTATTAGAGCATATTAACTTCTAGAGTAACGATATATTCAATATAATAACGTGAAATGATGTCAGAGAATATTAACACCCTTACATCTCAATGTGTGACCCATTTGCTGAAGTACCCTGTTATGAAGTAAGAAATTACAAACTAATTTGAGTGATTTTCCACGAAGTTTCGACGAGAATCTAGCGGTGGACCACATATTTAATTAATACAGGTTAATTAAATTATATTGTAGCTAGCAACGAAGTAACATATAATGTGAGACAAAGGTTTAGTCTTTAATATTAAAAACGACCTCTATGTTTTAAAATTTTAACGAAAACTTTTTGAAAACATTTATTTTATATTTGACTAAATGGGTTTAAACTTTAAAGCAATAATAAGGTACAACTCCAGTACAATTTGAACAGTTTTGTTTACAATTGGGGAGTGATATGAGCTTCTAAATTACATTTTAGGAGCGAAGTCCAAAGTCCAAACGTCGTACCCTTCTCAAGAGTTAGCGCCTTCGCTTATAAACCAGTAGATTTCCCCAAATAACCGGGATATTTATTCCTGTTTAGGGAAAATTTCACCAAATTTTCAAAAGTACACATAATAATGTTGATGTATTTGCGTAAAAGATTTGACAAAGCACAGATATAACTTGTCTTAAAACTTTACTGTAACTATTAGATAGATGGCGTACCATTCTTACATCCATTAAAAAAAGAAAATCAAAATCGATTGAGAAAATTGTTCGAATCCACCAATCACGACGTTATTCAAATTCGCGCCAAAACTCACCGTGTTCGATTGACAGAAAGTTCTAGAAAAACAAAAACGTCGACATGACGGATCTGCGGCAAGTCGTATAAACGTAAAACCATACAATGTTGTTATTGTACTCGCCGGAACAATTACATGTCAATTAGCGTAACCGCTGCATGATTATCGTGTTATCTTTGCTATCAGGTTCATACACGGAATTACTGCGAACTAATTTGTTGACGTTTTGAACGAGTTGCGGTACTGCGTTTTATTTACTGTGGGAATTAACCTGTTTGTGAAGATTTTACTTTAGCATGTAATAGATTTTCAGAGATAAGAACTTCCTTTTCACATTTCTTGAAATATCCGTTCTCCGATGTTTTGTCTTCAAAGTTTGTATGAAATAATATAAGTAAAACGTGTTTTTTATCCAAAAAAAGAAAGAAAGAAGTCTGTAATATGTAAATAATATGACTTAGGAATAGTGAAGAAGAAAAAATCGATTCTAAACTGTATAAAATTAACATAATACGTACAAAATATTATAGAGGACAAACATATAATATTTAATTAATGATCTGCAAACGACTTTTTTGAAGCAATTTGATTTGAGCTTTATTTACATAAACAATTCTATATCTTTAAATAAAAGAACAAAGTCAATTTTGATAGAGCTCTTATTAAATATTTGAAATTGATTATACTGAAAGTTTAATCAACAAACCTTGAAATATTTGCGTTCACAAGATAATGCTGAATATGGGGAAAAAATAAAATTTTATAAAACGCTTAATCCGTGTTGACGTAGATCAGTGAATATTTGCACATAAATGACCATTAAGTTATATTGTACTTAAGTCGTAAAACGCGGTTGCAATATTATTAAAAAGCATTTATAAACAAACAAATATTTTAATTGTCTCTTTGGTATAATGGCAGAGCTTTACAACTTGTTGTCTTGGGTTCGATCTCTGTTGAAAATTAATAACAGTCCTTGTCCTGTGTACATATACCTAGTAAATAGTAATGTTTTTAAAATATTTTTTTCTGCTATGATATTATAAGTGTGGCAAAGAAATGTATGAATTTATCGTACGGTAAGATTCACGAAAGATGACCACAAATTGGCGGCCGTCTGCGCACGTAAGTAGTAAGTACACTCATGAAGAAAAGACTTATAAGACAAAATAATATTTTAATTTTGGTTAAATAATTTGTGTAATGTTGTACATTGGTTGTTGTGTTGTTGGTTTGTGTAATGTTCATAATATTAGTTCATTTAAGTACTTAATATAGTAAGATTTGATTTTATTGATAGGTATTACTAAATTGATAGAAAGAAAAAGTTGAAATCTATAAAACAATTGATTATCTATAACGAATAAGACTAGGTAGTTATTTATTGCCCATAAAAAGTTTTATTAGCGTTAACAATTGACAAATAATAAAATAGATAGATTATTGGCAATAAACAAAAAAACTGAATTAATTCTATATCAAAACAATCGCTGCAAGTTTCCTTATAGGTCGAATCCATATTTTGTAAATGGTTCGTTCAAGGAATCATGAATTATTTTACAATCTATAAATCAAAATTAGAGCTTTAAATTTTTAAGTAGTTTGTACATTGGTACATCTACTGTTTATTTTATAAATTAATCCCTCTTTTAGACGGAAAGAAAATTCCAAGGTATGCACCTCCCCAAGTAAATAATAATTATGACAGCCACTCGACGCTTTAATACTTTAAGTCATAGTAAGGCGACGATTTTGGTATCAATGAATCTAACCAAAGACGTTTCACTTCTGACACGTGTGCTCGGCACACACGCTCTTTTTATTTATTACATAAAGTTACATTTATAATATCTTTAGCATATTAACCTTATCGCCTGATTCCCTAATAGCTTTAATGATTATTATAATATTATGTACAAAATAATTTTTTTTTTATATTTAGACACAAAACGAAATAGAATAACAATAAAGACGAAACGCGTGTAAAATTAACATGAAACGCACATAAAACTTCAGAAATGTCTCTTTAATTAAAATTTAATATGTTTTATTGGAACTAGCTGCTTCCTACGGTTTCACGTGCGTAAATGTGGGAATATCAGTTTAAAAAATAGCCTAAGTTACTCTTACTCCTTACTACAACAGGTATCTGTCAGTGAAAGTCCCATCAAAATCAGTTCCGCCATTCCAGAGATTAGCCGGAATAAAAATAAAAAAAAGAGAAAGAGAGAGAGAGAAAGAGACAAAGAGACTGACATAAATTGTAAAAATAACTAGGAATTCTGCTATGTTTAGCGTGGTACACCTGCCCTGTATAAATCCATATGGATTAAGTAAAAATGGGTTATTTCAATTAAAAAACAGACACTCCAATTTTATTATTGGTATATTTAACCAGATCTGTAGGTACATGTGTATACAGCCTAAGACATAAAAGTTGCAGTTCGAGGCGTGGCAAGGCCAGCGGCTTGGACACACGTGTTATGCAACTGCTCACGTGGTACTGTCACTTATTAGGATTTAGGAGTTGATTGCTATTATTATTTTCCTACGAAAATATTAGCGGAGTTTGACTGATAAGTCTTACGGGCTTACGCACACAGAGATAGTGAGACATGCATGTAAGGTAGAGCTCACACACAAACACTTTTAAGTTGGCCTATTTTTTATATATTATGTTATTTATATTAATATGGGATAATGCTTTCTCTAACGGTGCATTTTGATTAAACGAGCGAATGCTCATTCTAACCCCACTATGTCAAATTCTTTCAGTGAAAACAGGCGTAGAGCATTCCTTCGTTGTTCTTAGTGCTTTCGAAAAGATTCTATGCAGTGTTCTAATACTGAATAAACTGAAGACGAGTGTTCGTTTACACTAAAAGATCACGAAATAATGCTCTTGCTCTAGCTCTATGTTCGTTTGATGTAAACGCACCGTTATCTATATATTTAATCAAATAAAATTATCCATAATATCTCGTTTTGAAGCTTTTGCTTGCTTATTTAAATAACGATAGAACTAGAATCATCATACGAATTAAAAATACTAAATTAAAATAAATAATCAATTCATTTTTATGACATCTGTAGAGAATAGGAAAAAACCACAAAATTAGGTCTGCTATTATTACAAGCAAAGACGAAAAAGAAGCAGATATATGTTATCCGTAATTCTACGTAATATGTACAGGAGACCGAGGGAGATCGACCTTCACCGATCTGATAATCAGATGAGATGTATTTTTTATTAAATATAATTGATTAACAAATATGCCTATTATCACTTGCCTATCAAAAAATGCAAATAGTTATTTTTAATTTCATTAACCTTTCATCACTTCACATAACATTCTAGAAATATTCGTGCACTTTGTTTAAAAAATAAACAAATAATCAATAGTGACACAGAAATCTATGCAAATATACAAAATTACCTAATACATATTCAAGGGGATTCCCCCTTTATCATTGGCCTTATTTGCAATGTGAAATACGTGTAAATTATGTTGCACTTACTGACTTATCTATGACGTAACTGCTTATCTATTTACCTGAAAACAAAACATTTCAATTAGTTTTGCATCAATGATAATAAGGTTTACTAGAAAAATATAAATTATCTATACTAATAAAGCTGAGGAGTTTGTTTGTTTGAACGCACTAATCACAGGAATTGCAGGTCGGATTTGAAATATTTGAAAAAATAATTGTTAAATAATATAAATTCTTTCTTAATCATGTAAACCTGTACAGGTATTTATTAATAGTAGAATGGTAATATTTACGTAGTCACTAAATAATAAACTGTGGTAATATTATTTTATCAAACTACCACTGATATGCCATACGAACCATGTAAGAACCTATACCCCAGAGAAATCGACATGAAACTCGATAAATCAAAATATTTTCGTTTCTTACATTTCATACGAGTTTATTGAATTTTAATTAATTGTGCTTAAGATTGTGCTCAACTGTTTCATATTGCAATTTACCAAAAAATATACCTTATTTGCTAGTACATATAATGTAACAATATTTTTCATCATATTTAATTTGTCAATAAGGTACATTCGTATGTAAATATATTATATATTTTATGATAGTGAATTGATACTGTGGACTTATTTTTACGTAAATTTAATGTAATTAAACTGCAATCAGCCTCTTAAAATTTACACCATGTTTTAACGATTACTGTTTTAACGCTTTTAAATGTTACCGTTCTATTGCGTAAAATGATACATTTTTGTGTTATAAATGGTACATTATTATTATCACGGATACACAATAAACAAGAAAACCCTGGAGAACTAACAAAGGACCGTAATAGAGTAAACAATGCTCGACAGCACAACAACTTGATTAATTCCTTAAATAAATAGTGTACACAAATGTTGGAAGATTAAAAATAAATAATTAATCAAACAACGTTATTTTACAAAATTGACATTTAATTGTTCAAATTTTACTTTCCAATCTATTATTTTATTAAGGGCGTAAAGACCTTCGTTCAAATTCTTTTAAAGAATTGGTGATGTAAATAAAAATATATCTATACCAATCAATACCAATATAGGTAAAGTAGAAGTTTGTTTCTTCGACGCTCTAATATCAGAAACTGTTGGTCCGATTAGAAAAATTTTAGAAAGCCCATTTTTCAAGGCTAAGACCAATTTTTACTATGATAGGAGCGAGCAATGCGGGTAAAACCGTGGGATTTTGTGGAATTATTTCAAAACTCTAGTTTTTATCCAATTTTTCGAAAATATATTATGATAAATAGTTTATTCAATTAGGGACTAAACATTTTCAACCAAAGTTACCAAAATCACAGAAATTCTCACGTAGCATATTTTAAAGTTTATCAAAAACTGAAATCATTTCGGTGTAAATGTTCGAATGAGATCATGCCTAAAAATAATGATCAGTTATTTGATATTAATTTCACGCGTCGAGAAGCGGCTCGCTCGTTTCATATTGCTGATTTATTGACTTATGAACGTAATACTGCGACTTCGTTATATTTAATGTGATATTTGACTATGCATGTTAGTACATAATGAATAAAAGTGAAGTCCCATGTCCCCCTAGTGGGGTAAGGGGCAGATGCATTATACATCTGTTTCACTGATCGATTTTCTTTGGGGACAAGTAGGTGATCAGCCTTCTGTGTCCTGCCAGACCAAGAAATTTCTTCGTCTCAACCGGGAATCGAACCCAGGCCCCTTCGGTGCTACGCTCACGCGTCAACCACTGTACCAAGGAGGCGGTCAAATGAATAACATAATGAATGGCGTGGATTAAGTAATGGGTTTTAAATAAAGTTATGCAGGTATGATATCGCGACCAGGGTAGCGGAATGTAAGGGTGCATACAGACTATGTAACATAACATGTTATATATAACATTTTACATACATTTGTTTTGTAGTGTTATATATATCATTTTTACACGGTCTGTACGCACCTTAAGGAAACGTTGGTGGTACTTTTTGTGTTTTATATCCTGATTCCTGGATTGATAATGTCATGTAACGTAAACTTTAATGAAATGTTAAGGAGGATTTTAAAGAATTAAAATTATTGGAAAAATAAACATTGCTCTCTCATATGTAGATATCATAGCTATAGGTAATTGAAAAAACCAACCCTTAATAGAACATATTACTAGATCGGCGAAGGATATCGGTTCAAACGTATGATTATGTAGTTATATAATTAGTTTAATGTACTGCAACCTGTTGAAAGTGTTACATTTAGTGGAAATAACATTACACATAATTGCACGTTTAACCGCTTGCGTACCTTTAATAGAGGTTATATGCATTTACTGTGTTTAAATTCTACAAAACTATTGACTTGTAAAAACAACATAGACGCCTATGTGTTGAAACTGTATTGAATCTATACTAATATTATAAAGCTGAAGAGTTTTTTTATTTGTTTGACCGCGCTAATCTCAGGAACTACTGGTCCGATTTGAAAAATTCCTTCGGTGTTAGATAGCCCATTTATCGAGGAAGGCTTATAGGCTATATCATCACCCTGACCAACAGGAGCGGAGCAATGCGGGTGAAACTGCGGGGCACAGCTAGTTAATAATAAATATAGTTTCAAAAGAACTAAAAGTCCTGAAATTATTGTATTGTCACCGATCCAAGATAAGTGTAAAAATTTTGATTGAAATCTGTGCGTTTAAAGTGGATCAAAAAGGTGTTGGTTATGTTGAAGTTAATAAAAGTTTATTAAAAATGTATTCGGCCAAAACCCATTTAAACCTCAAATCTTAATATTAAAAAGTTTTCCACATTTAACACTAACCTCGTGGAAAAAATTGCGCATAATCTTAAGATTGTCTGGCAAGTCCCTAACCAGTTCTTATGAAATTGAATTCCAAAAATAGTTCAGAGGTCATAGGGGAGGCTTGTGCGAGCTGATAACAGCGTACATTTGACAGAATAACGGCGTAAATAATGTACGTAGTACGCACGACCTTATGTGATGTGTTATTATGTGTCTTTTATGATAGTGAAAGAGATTTATTAAAATAGCTTGTATAAATAAGTGAAAATTATATTACGGTTATTATAAATAACTGTTGCTTGTAAATAAAATCTATCTATATTGCACTTCTTGGAAGTCTCGTCTGACTCCCTATGAATGAATGAATGAATGAATGAATGAATGAATGAATGAATGTATGAATGAATGAATGAAAGCCTTTATTGCAAGAAATTTACAAGTAACAATAATTTATAGCTTAACTAGGTTTCTTCTGGGTATCTTGCTTGCCTTTCGACAAAAGCCTCCTCCAAACTCTTCCATGATTGCCTTTGAAGTGCTATTCTTCTCCAGGTCACTGACTCCCTATCGGTACATCTAAATCTAATGTAATATATTGTTAAGTAATCTAATAAGTTAAGAAGTTGATCGGATATATCTCCATTGTTATCACCCGTTGAAATCAATTCTGAACTCTAAATATAAGTTTAAAAAAAATAGTAGTAAACATTTAAATGTATTCAATACAATATCTAAATTTTAACCCATTTCACAACAGTATCTGTTAAAACACGCTCGGAAAGTCAAATAAATCAATCGTCTTTTAAATGTTATTTCGAAATGATATAAATACATTTGAACTTATGAATTCCTAGTAAAATTAAAGTACTCTAGTATCTAGCTTTAATTACCAGTACATTGAATACTTAATAAGCTTCGGTTCCTTGAAGAAAAATTAATTTCTTCCTTTAGTATTCTGATTTTAAAAGAAAATGTTATGTTATTACTGGGCATTGAATGGGACAGATGTTTAATTTGGTCGCGGCAAATTAAAAAATAAACATAAAAACCTCTTTTTTTAATTTAACTGTTGAAATAACCACAATAACTCTACTATTAATGTCTTATGTAATTTTCGAATGACTTTAGCATACGAAATAAAAGAAGATATTTATTAGTTTTTGTACAATATCTTAACTTTTTCTAATAAAATCATATCTCTACATAATGTGTTAGGGCTCTCTGTAATGCGTCCCCAATGGACTCTTGCCGACCACTCTTCAAAAAATGCAAACTATTAACATTAACTGGTTTGTACATCCTGGAATCTTGTATGTTTGCTAAATGCTAAGAAACATAAGGATTTGTTTAGATCTGCAAAAGAGGGATATCAACTTGGCAATAGAGACCCTACAAGGCTGCTGATGCCTAAATGCCGTACGGCCTTACACCAAAAAAATGCATCTGTTATCAGTTATGTGTATAAATATATTCAATGAAATTCCCAAATCTTTGAGGGAATTGCCATTTAATATTTTTAAAAAGCGTTTAAAAGCCTGGCTAATTGAAAAATGTTTTTATGACTTAAAAGAATTTTTTCAAAAATCAAAATATGACATAATATTATAATTTTGTAATTGCTTATTTATATAAATTAAATTGTATTTGTAGTAATTGACATTTAATAGTAAAAAGCGTAATAATTGACATAAATATTATATAATAATCAAGAATAATAATTGTAAGTGAAAAAGGGTACATAATAGTTGACATATGTATAATTATTATAAAAATGATATTTATGTAGTAAGACATTGACATTCTCTTGTTAATTTTTGCATGCCAATCAATTGGCGATTTGTGCTGAACAATGAATTATGCAACATCTGTAAATCTACCACATTTCTTGCAAATAAATCATTTCATTTCAATCATTTCAATTCATCGTTAAACGCAGGAATTGATGATATAATATCAACCATTGTATAAAGAAGATTCATTAATGTAAAAGTATTTCATTAAGCCTCAAGAAAAATTTAACATTTCAACAGAAAAACTAATGTTTAACATAATTTACGTCGATTAAACTGCATATTTTAAAATAAATCTTTCTCTTATCCTGAAATTTATCTTCCGTAAAAGATCCGTAAAACACGTTCTATTTAGAAAGTTATTTTTCTAGCAAAAGCAATTTATGCATGCAACAATTTATTAGCTGTTCTGCGGTTCTCAGGTGACTTATAGCGTTAATTAAAATTTGAATCCCGTATTTTCCGATGACACAATATTGGAACATGTGTTATAGTGAGAAAAATAATGATTTAATAGGCAAAAGTATGAGTTTTACTGTTAAATAATAACGCAATAAATATTTTTTTCTACCGCTATCCTTGTGTTCTTCGTTTGGTATGTGACATACAATGTAGGCAAGGTGACTGTACGGTTTACGTCGTATATTTTACCGCGACCTATCCTAACATAAATATCATATTCTACTATGTTTCAATCTATTTTTGTCTCAAGTCTTTATCTGAGTAGAAACACGTGAACCTTTTCAAACTTCCCTTTTGTTTTCTACTTTCTTCATACTACAATTCAAAATGCGAATGTATGTTTCTTTGTATTTCTTTGCAGCATCGAAACGATATCATAGTATGATTTTTGTGACTAAAGGCTAAACAGCTATAGTTTATACAGGGTACGCAGTATACGGTACATTTTCATGTGAATTTCCTTTAACCACGCCACAAAGCCGCGGGTAAGCAAGCTCCTAATAAACAGCCATAACGATTCCAGAATTCGATACACATATTATTTAATCTATCTACCATTGTGACTGTACATGTCCTAGGCCAGCAATGTCCGTTGACCTAGGCTGTCTAGCCTGACACCTGAGCAGACGCTTCGCACTACTTACTCCAGCCCGGTTGTAACTCGACACTTTATGCCTTTCTTTGATGTGAAATTTAAATACTAATTTGTATACAATTGGAATGAAAAGAGATAAATGGTATTACCACAAAACAATTTAAATACAGTCTAACTTTAAACCAGGGATCTGTCACTTTAATAGTTGTTTATGTGAAATACGACAAAACCATATTAAAGAGAACCCATGCTTAAAGTTAAACCCTGTCTAAAGTTTTTTCTGATAAGACAGAAAATGTCTATGGTGGTTTACTTTTTGAATGATTTTTGAAGTATCGAATACAAGCAAGTAGTTAGCAAGTAACGTAAGTGACTTCTGTCAATTAGATAATATAAAAGTAATATAAGTATTGGGTAGAGTAAACGGTAGAATGAACTAGCCATGGACGTATAAAAAAAGACGGACGCCGTTTTACGAACAAACAACGTGAAGCCACCGTAGTAAGCTAGCGATCGTGTGAAGACAATGAACACGCACACACTCTCACCATAGTAAGCTAGTCGGCCGCCATTACGTCGTGAACTACCGACTGATTAACTGCGTCACTGTTTCACAAAAAATATTTAAAATGCCGTCTTGCGTGGTTAAATGGTGTCGCAACAGTACAATTTTAAATAACAAAACACAAGGGATTACATTCCACAGGGAAGCAAGTTATTTCTTTTATGTTTTAATGACAAAATTATTACGGCAAAATTTATAGAAAAAAATACAGCCGCCATTGTCATCAGGACAGCTGTTGCCATGGCAACATGGCACACACACATGGATGTGTCACCGCCATTACTAGGCTTCACTCAATGTTTAGTTTAGGCGATACTCCGTCCGTCTTTTTTTAATTTTTATACGTCCATGGAACTAGCATTAATCTATTAACGCGTACCTATTCGATACTAAACTGTATATATAAATAAATAAACTTATATTTTCCCTACAGTTATTGCATTATACTGTAATTGATGCAATATAAAATACCTATCACATAATTTCTTAAAAATAACAACATGTATTCTCGAATCGAATTTTCAATCCTGTAAGTAAATTACATCTCAATAATAATTCATATTGCATTGCTTATATTGGACTTTGTAACAAGCGCGTCATTAGATGAATCGATACATATAAATAAAATTGAAATATCTGTTCGTTATATCAATAAAATCTTTATATTCATTACGTTTTATATTAAGTAAAGTATTACAAAGTAAGAGTTTATCTTTATGTCTGTTTATGCAAGTTATTTTGAACAGTTTGATCTATTTAAAGTGAACTTACGGGGATAAGCAGTTTATTAATTTACATAATTATGTAGTTAATATTAAAAGTAGCTTATGAAAGAAGAAGAATATCTATAGTTGCGTTGCCCGTAGCAAAATATAGGACTAATTACGCGAAATACAAACGAAGTCGCGGGTAAAAGCTACACAATACTACAGCAAGATTGAAAAACGTTTCACATGAATTCTCTATAACGAGCCATGGTACAGAATGTATAGAAGCCAAGCAAATGATATTGCGTCGCTAGACACACGACAAATTAGATTCACTCCGGTGCTATTTAAGACTGGACCAGTAACAGGCTTGGAAAGAAAATACGTTTTTATCACATTTTATATTTCATTACATACGCCGCCATCTTTCTTTCTGGTGAAGAATGTTTGGTTTTGAAGTATTTTTTTTTAATAGCAACCCACCGAGGCTGACTGAGAATAAAAAAAGTTTGAGGTTTCTTTTTTTAATTTTCACTATAACCTATAGCTTTCTACTCGTAGCCAAGAATTTCCAAAATAGATCTAGTAGTTACTTATTCGTTGATAACGATTTAACAAATTAATGAATGATCTCGAAAGTATCTACATTTTATTTTATTTTGTAGTTTATAAAATACAAAAATCAATTTGCGATTTGAGAAATGAAAACTACATACACCATAACTATGGAGTTATTACAATTTCTACTTGAACTTTCTAATACAAAGTCTCAAATTTCTCTTTAAATACAAAGAAAAGTAATAATATCATGAAGCTATAGTCTTGATGAAAATTACTTTTCACAGCCGATTTGTTACAATGAAACTGCAAGAAAAAGCTTATTTTTATTTTATTAATTTATAGTTTTAACTTTGTCATATTAAAATGACTGTACTTTGTGTGACATTATTTTGGAGCTACTTAATTTATTTTTCTCTGTAAATTAAAAAGTATGCTGTAATATAACACCCTACCACGTATTTTAATGGACTAACTTCATACGCGTTTAATGTAAGGTATACTCTACTTTTAGTAATCTCCTTATATTCGACTGACCGGTTAGCTTGGTTGGTAGTGGCCCTGCCTTCCAAGCCAGAGGTCGTGGGTTCGATTCCCACCCGGGGCTAATATTTGTGTGATGAACATAGATGTTTGCTCTGTGTCTGGGCGTTAATTATCTATAGAAGTATTTATTTAAAAATTATAGGTATATGTATGTTTATCAGCCATCTGGTTTCCATAACACAAGCGAAAGCTTAGTATATGGGATCAGATCATGCCGTGTGTGAAAATTGTCCTGAATATTTATTTATTTATTTATTCAGTCATCATATATCATTAATTGTGATAAGTAACCATTTTACAAAATGGGTCTAAAAACAGAAGTTTGTCAAAGTAAAAAGTAAAAATGTAGATATTCTAATATAAAAAATACCTAGCATCTATCCTATATCTATTGATGTTATTTTTTAGCGATATACCGCATCTTAATTTACCTATAGCAAATCATATATTTAAACATTGTGATAAAATATCGTATAGGGCATAGGCGATAGAGTACCTACAGAATGTGGGCTTCGATTATCTAGCACACTTTGGATACAATACCCAGTAACTGTTATGGCCAGTACGACTTAGCGAAATGGGAGCCATTCGGTAATATTCCTTAACACGTTCGCTGCGGCACAGATATATCTGTACTTTCCATTACTGCGTTACGGGTCGTTTTAAACCTTGTCCTATACCAGAGATTGTGGCGGCACGAGGCATATTAAACCCCACCGCCCGTAGGAGACCAAAATCCTTTTTTTGGCGCCAAATAAGACAAAGTGTGCGGCTTTTGTCGTGATTATTATTAACAATGAGTTCATTAACCTAAATCTACCGCCGCCCGTGGTTAGATTAGTTAGTTTAGATTCTATGGGTAAAATAAAATGTGGGGTCTGATGTACCCCATACCGCACTGAACAATAGCAGTTTTTCATATAATTTAGTGATGGGAAAAGAAATATCGATTTTATTTAATTGTATTTATTTATCAAACTTATGGATGTTTTTTATTAAAACAGGCCAAACCAGAATATTGTTTGCAACCAGTGCATTCTGTGAGAATTTCCTTTACTTTTTTTGTCGGCCTCACGACTTGTTAAGAAGATGCGGAGTTTTTCGTAACATCCTACACATCTCCTCTTCTTTGATCCCATTAAGAGATGATGTGCCTTGTTTGTTGGCTTGTTGACTTGGGCAAGAGTTAAATTTTGATGAGCCATACACCGATTGCCGGGTGTTTTGGATTTGCCGCTAGTTGATTCAATGAACAAACACACTAATAGTAATCATGATTTGAAGACCTATTTGAAGAAAGTTACTCAACATGTCACATTCACGTTTCTATTAACGATATTTATTATAACGAGTAGTTTGAAAATTAGGTACCTGTATCCACATTCAAGTCCTTCTTTGTAAAAGCTTCAATAAGTTGTTCCACAAATAGTCTCGAATGCGTTGCACAACACTAACCGCGTGAAGCTAGCTTAGGGTGCGGTACGAGGTGCGCGGTGGTACGAGGTGTTCGCAACCTCGTTCCGCACTGTGTTAGAATTTTTATTTGTTCAGTGCGGCACGAGGTCTAAGAAACCCGGTATTAAGGTCGGTATACCATTGAACTAGGAATCAATAGCACATCTCAGATATATAGATATCACTTTCCTACACTGAACCAGCTGGAAGTTATGCCTCCCGCACGACAGAGAAGTTTAAGTTATTTCCTACCGCTATAACGACGAGACACGGACAGGGTGTTTCAAGCCCTGTTTCGCAGCGAACGTGTTAAGTATACGCCTTTATTATTGTGTTGTGACCTTTTGTTTGCTTCTCTGAATATGTGTAATGAATAAATCTCGAAATTATATGTGCAAATTATTTCTAGTTTGACTCAACTAGTAACTAATGTATTTTTTAAAGACAGATTTATAACAATTTCCATAATTCCCAAAAGAAGGAAAAAAAGGCTAATAAATAAGGTTTTTACAAATTGTCAAATAAATGTTTGCGAAATACTTTTAACTTCTAAGGCCCTTCGCTCATGGAGCTACTCAAAAATGACTGAACTAATCAGTAATTACGATTACAAACCAGTTACAAATTGTATCTCGCATACAACGCTACTCAAGTTATAAGGTTTCAGTCACTTGTCAATGTTTGCTCGTTCATTTTTATCATAAAAAACAAAGAAACTCGGGAAACCAGTAGCGTGGAGACCGACACGACGCGTCGCGCGTGATTTGTTGCTAACGCGTTACTCACCAGTTAGTAACTAGTCGCGTCGTGTGCGAATCTCCATAGAACATGTATGGGCTGTGACGCTCAGGCAACTCGTTAGTAATTTGAGTTTGTGACTAGTTCTTTTTGAGTAGCTCCATGAGCGAAGGGCCTAATGCTTCTATATTGTTTTCAAAGTATTCATTCTTTTCTTACAAAGTAATTACACGCTTCTAATTTAATAACTTTTTGAACAAAGCTATTAAAAATCCCTCGAATCTAACATTAAGTACTCATACAATCCATTGTCAATTTGTCACGTGTTCGGTGTTAGGTACCTAATATCAAACTCAAACATTTAAGTTCTAGAAGCACTTTTGAATCGTCGATAATACATTTTATAATTTACCACAATTCAAACCAGATTTCCACACTAAAAACGTTTTATTCATTAGGCTAAAAACCTACAAATATTGGTTTCACTGTTGCAAATCTACGCAAAATAAACGAAGATAAATTATGTAAATATATTATGTTTTCTAATCAGCATCGATTACTTAACCTAACATCACTATTTTGAATATAAATTTGTCGCTTATGCAGTACATTATCATAGGTTAGGTCTTAGCTTAATGTAATTTGTTTAATCCATTTAAAACGTAGATTTTATCGTGGGCGTTTGTATGATATAACGGTTCTTTATGGTGTCTTTGGAATTAACAAAGTATTATGTTAATATGCAATTAGCTGCTTGTTTTATAAACCTGTTCATTAAACAAAGTGGTCTGCGATTGGCCGATTTACGGCAAGACGTGTAAATGTTTCACGATACGAATTTGCAATATACTGCTTGCCGCAGATTCGAATTTGGGAAAAATAATACTCTTAATATGTTATCGTATTAAGTAGGTACCATTATTAAGCAATAACTAGCAATGGCTCAAAGACAAAGAGTACCTACAAATTACTTAATTGGTACAATTTTTTTTTCTTCGAATATCTACCTATCTTTTATGGATCTATTCCATAATCTATCAAAGTACTTAACTTAATCCAGTTTGGTTCAGTTTCTTTCCAGTGATTGAAAAACAAACCATGTAAATTGTAAACAAATCGCACTGCATTTTCCACTACTATGTCACTACTGATGGCATAATTAATATAATTATTATATAATTAGCAGTCAGGATATGTAATTTCATCGCTAAATAGGAAGTTATTACACGCGGTAGGAAATTACCTCAGATGGAGCCATGGAGGCCAAGACGCATCTTTTGCCATAGCAAAAATAGATATTTAAATGACCTTATTATAAATGCGGATTAAATCTAACTTTATCTATTGTCTTTTAAGCTTTTGCACCGAAACTGCTTAACATTTTTGAATACATTTCGATAGATGAGACACAAACGAAGTTAGGTGAAAACAATACTTGTATCGGGCGAAAAACGGAATGAAAAGTGTGTACATAGTTTATTTTCATCTGCGTATTATTTCTTATCATAGCACCATTCATTGTTGAGTTATAAATTGAAATAAAACAGTTCAATGAAGTACAAATCTTATTTTATTTATTTATGACACTTTATTGTACATATAACAGGAATTTAAAATAATTATTATTTGTATCTTATTTGTTTTGTTAGATAAGTCCCCGCTTAAATCAGGATAACTGTTTAAAATTTGCAAAATTTTCATATAGTCTACCCGAGCCGAGCCGGAGTGACCAGCTACTTAACTATAAAGTAATCAAGTAATCAGCCTTAAGTTCTCATTAAAAGTGGAACGATACAGCAATTTACGAGGGCTTTTAGTTCGTAACTTTTTGCGGGAAGCGCTTGCTCTTGAGATTACTGCCATTGTGCTCAATGATAATGCTTTTTGAATACACCAAGAGATTTTTAATTTCCTCCTCATTAATAGTAAGATGGCAAGTCTCTGTAATATTGTAGTCCTGTGCTAATATTATAAAGGAGATTACAGTTTTAAGATGGTTTGTAAACTGTTTTGTAATGGACAAATTCAAAAACGAACTTTACTTATATTTTAACAAGTGATAACTGCGTTAAAAACAACCGACTTCAAACTTGCACTTGCAACATTTACAAATACAGACACAAATGCTCATAAAATAAAAACTACTGGGCCTATCCGAATAAATTTTTTATGGGACCAATTCGACACCATCCCGCATCGAACAAAAAAAGAATCACGTAAATCGGTTCAGAAACCTCGGAGTAATCGGTGTACATACATAAAAAAAAAAAAACATACCGGCCGAATTGATAACCTCCTCCTTTTTTTTGAAGTCGGTTAAAAATTCCTTCTCGAGCAGAAAGTTACATCATTCATAAATAGGGTTGCCAACCGTACTATAATATATAGTATTGTACTATATTTCGGGTCTGCGTACTATATACTGTTGAAAACATATATAGTACGCAAAAATACTATATTTTCAACACCGACAAATGTAACAAACAAATCCTTCATTAAAAAAAAATAAGAACGCGCCTATTCATTGTTAAGATGGCTAAGTCATAGGTATAACCTATTGCGCATATATACCTACCAGTGGCGAGAAGAAAGAAACAGAAGTAGTGTATCATTGATAAAAAATGAGCTTTTGATTTATATTAATCTAAAAATTGAATGTGACAATTTAAAACAAAGTTGCTTTCACTGTCCCTATGTCCCTATGTATTATACGTATGCTTAAATCTTTAAAACTACGCAACGGATTTTGATGCGGTTTTTTTTAATAGATAGAGTGATTCAAGAGGAGGGTTTTAGTATATATTTATTATGTTTTAGGCAAAGCGGGCGAAGCCGCGGGCGGAAAGCTAGTTTATTTTAAACAAAAAGCTGTTACACAGTGCAAGAAGTGCAAAAAATATAGTATTTATAAAAATAATAATAGTTTAAAAAAACTAAAAAACACGCTTTTAGGTCGGTTTTCTATAAAAAGCGTATTTTTTATTTTTTTTAACTATTATTTATTTTATCAAATTAGTGCATTGTCATCGGTCCTCAATAAATCTACAAAGTTTGAACGAAATCTGGCCGTTTAAAGTGGGTCAAAATCGCGCCCAAAGAAGTCGGTTACAAACATTCAGGTGAAGCTAATATAAAGCGTGTAATAAAATATATTTGTCTATTTTTTTTGTATTTCCCATTAAATACTATATTTTTTTTTAAATGTACTATATTTTTTACACCTTATTTTGGAAAATACTATATTTTGATGATGAAATGTTGGCAACCCTATTCATAAATGTCATAGGCAATCGAAAATATCAAATAGGTAACTTTTCAAAGACATAAATGAAAAACTATTAGGTGTATTAATATAACAAATATTCCAACTTTTAGCGTAGGCTCTACTCGACGTATACATCACCCTCGGACCGAAATACATAAAGTGAATAAACGCATTTCGAAACGCAGAATTGTTATTAATTCCAAATCAAATTATGCCAATAGATACCTACCTACATTGAAAGTATTTACATACTCGTAATTATTCGATCAATTCGCAAACGCATTTGTTTACAGTTTACATAAGAGTAAACACGTTTAGAGTTACATAAGCACTTTCCCAAGAACATTAGCCTACTGCGTAGATACTGAGCTAGACCATGTCCTGTATTCACTTTGTGTTCCTAATTAAGCGCAAAGCTCGCATTTTGGTAAATTTAGTATCCACTTTAGCTATAGGTACTTTTGTGTAAAGTGAAATTGATTGAAATAAAAGTCAAAGATTACGTATGTAGTAGTGAGTAAGAGTGCTCGAACACTAATTTAATTATAGATACAGATATAGACGGTGATATTATTATTTATCTATTAGTTCTCTATATATATTTTTAATCACGGCAGAAAAAATAATAATGAAACATAACCATCAGCCCTGGGTTCAACAATTATCAAAATAGAAACAATCTGAAAAATCTATAGTCTACCTACTTCACAAAAATTTTACCAACCTAATACATACCTGATACCTTTCTATATCATTATTATAAAAAGCAAACGTATAATATGTAACTAAATATTGCAGTATCTTCTCAAAACAAAAAAAAAAAACACTTGTCTCGTCTATAATTTATATCTTCCCAAAATCATACACTTGTCTCCACAATGTGACATCATAGACCATAGACATTGTATACTGTATCATATCTGAAACAATCTGTCATATTGTCGCCAATCTATGCGGTCTGCGGGTGTGACCCAGTGCCTTGCTGACAGGCGGTTAACCGATTGAAGTGTAACCGATACTATAATCTGCCTTTTGGCGCCGGCGCACATTCTTGTCTATGTTGTGTACAATATTGGAGGATTAGGTATTCCATATACACTATATCTATATTATAGTATATTTTTTATATCTTAATACTATTATAAAGGCGAAAGTTTGTATGGATGTTTGTTACTCTTTCACGTAAAAACTACTGAACCGATTACAATGAAATTTAGCACACATATAGAGGGTAACTTGGATTAACATATAGGATAGGTTTTATCCCGGAAATCCCACGGGAACGGGAACTATGCGGGTTTTCCTTTGAAAACGCGGGCGAAGCCGCGGGCGGAAATCTAGTAAACAATATTCCGTAGTCTATACTTATATAGAGCGTTCTTTACTTATCGGAGGGAAAAATATAAAATACACAATAGAATTAAATATCTGATGAGATATATATTTAGGATCTATGAAGAAATTGTCGGTAAATTGTATGTTCTGGCTTATCACCAAAACGATTGAACCTGTTTTAACTATAATACTACAATTAAAAGATGTATGTATGTATCTATTTAATTTGTTAAAATATTTACGTATTGACTGTTGACCGTAAAAAATCTCACAATAAACATTAATGTGAGCTGTAAATCTAAATTAATGCCGACAGCAAATTTTGCTAATCCAATCAAATTATATTATCAAAACAATTGAATTTAAAAGCAAGTGTAAAGTGTAAAGTCCCGTTCAACTAGGTTTAGACACAAAGAGGCTTAATAATATGGTACGATCCTTAGAGAAATTTATGGACTATCTCCGGGGACACATATAATTTGTATCTATGTCTAAAACCATCTGAACTAAGAGTAAGTACATATATTTAATTCTATTTATTAGGTATTATTTCAGTAGGTATGGGAAAGACAATATTATTATGTAGGTTCAAAATATTATCTACTTACAAAAACAAAATATTAGTATTCAATATCTTTAATTAAACGAAGTTAATTTTCACCAATACCTACTCTGAAAGAAAATATTACAGCATTCCTTCACACTGCAAAGGTATCAGAGAAAAACTGAAAACTAAAATTGAAGCAAAAAAAGCGCTGTAAAATGTTATCCTTTTTTCACTTTTTACGTGACAGGGTTTTTAAGCGCTAAATAAGCTGAATATTGCAACACTACGATGTAAAACATGTCCGCCCCAGGCTTCTGTCGGGTTAGATTCAACGAACCGACGTAAAAAGCGCTGCAGCTGCGATAAAAACTTTTTAAATATTCTCGTATGCCAAACTTGGGTATTTATGTAAGTCTATTGTACTTTTTAACATTACTTATTTTTACTCTATTTTTATAGAAAATTATGTATAGGTTGTTTTAAGTATGTAGATACTTTAACAACCATTACTTAGAGGGCGAGATTCTATTTAAGGATAAATAAACAAAAACATCAATGCTCGATTCGCTGCTCACTTGGTGCCTGTTCGTATGTTTATCTGTTTATCTGCATCACAGGACGTTTTATGGGATGATTAACACAAACCATACAGTACCTAGGTAAATATTTGAAAGTTATGTCCAAAACAAACTCTTTTTTCACTTGTTTTTTTGAACTGACGCATAAAAATACAATTTTTTCCATCATTTAAAATATCACATATGTAAACCTCGTTAGTTTAGCAAACATCCCTGCTAAATTAAAAAGTCCAACCCACATTACTAAATGCCTCCTGTTACTAAGACGATCAGCTCAGGTAGGGTTATACAGAGGTGATATGACGTCAGACGGTCCCAGAAGGTCTTTGTGAATAATTATCCAAACTTCGATACCCAACTTGTAATTGGATGATTCCCGTGTACTGCAAACCGTCTCTCTGGCACCATTAATAGCATCAATTTTGTCAGCAAATTGTTATAGATTTTGATACCTATGTTATTTCATTATTGTGTTATAGTTTTGTGTAAATCAGGTTATTCGTGACATTACACCCTTTGAAACCACAATATAGACTTATAATTTTACTACTCCTATGTAGCAACATGTGTGCATTTTTGTAATACACAATATTTTACTTTGTACCAATCTTTTAGATTGATTTAAAATCGTTTTATTTGCGATTTATTGCTAATACTGTGACCAAAAAGCCTATAATATTCTACCAATATTCAAAAACGAATACATATATCTATATAGCAAGGAACAGTCAACTCATATCGATAATGAAGACAAATGGCAAATGGCGAGCTATTAGCTTATATAGACAGCGGGAGTCCAATAACGCTGTATGCACGTAGCGAGGCTTCTAATTGTTTTCTTTAGATAGACATGGTGTTTTGTCCAAATTTCTATACAAAATATCTTTTCAAAAAACTTAGAACTTTAGGAAGAGGAAATTGGACATAAAACTTTGTTTAATATGTCGTTGTTCCTATCAGAGAAGATTCAAGTTATACTATTATTCAAAAAATGTTGTGTGGTTTTATGAAACCACGGTAAAAGTGAAACTGTTCGAACGGTTCCGAACACTGCTTTGTGTAGCGCCGAGTAGGTATACCTACTCGGCAGCCGCGATACACGCGACATGCGCTACACAGACCAAAAAGTTTGAGACGATGTAATAAAAGTTTCACTTTAACAAGTTATTCATTTTAAAAAATCTGAGCAGCAACTAAAAGATATACTCTTTTACAGAGATAGGTAACGCATACAGATAAACATACAAGAGTTCATCATTTTTCTGACAAAAATAGTTCCACATAAAAAATACGGGTAGGTTCAATAATAAATATGTAACAAAGGTTAATTTAATAATAAAATCTTATTCTTAATTCATAATGCTCAAAATATATAAATAAAATTCCCAATCACAACATAGCAACAGGCTAGCTACAAACAATCACAAATAATATTACGAAAAGGTTCAACATCACGATGCAATTGAACTGAAACATCAAAACCACTTAAAAAAGACAACTTAATTACCCGAATTAAAAGTGCACCTGTATTACAACTGGTATGATAGGTTTATAACTCTATTAAAATTACCCGTTCTTGATTATTTTCAATCCACATTTCACTCAAATGTCGTATCGGTAAAAAGGGTAAAATTATAATGATTGAATTAAAAATTAATGAACTGACATACGATAAGAATTATATACCTAGTTTAATTAATACATAATTGAAGAATTTAATAATTATTTACGGTTTTCAGGCATGATAATTACCATGTTGCCATCTGGACCAGTCTTCTATTATATAAAAATAAGTCGGGTTTTCCTTCCTGACGCTATAACTCCAGAACGCACGAACCAATTTCCACGGTTTTGCATTCGTTGGAAAGGTCTCGGGCTCCGTGAGGTTTATAGCAAAGAAAAGGTGTCTCTGGTGGCGAAATAGAGTTCGCTGGGTTTGCTAGTATATAATAAATATGATTTGTTTATTAAGATTTCTTAATTATAACTAACATTAGATGAAAAATGTGACATTGTATTTTGAATTTTACAGAATAAAGTACTTACAAAAAAAAAATTATCAAAAAATATCTCCCATTTAGGCCAACATTTTGGCAAACTAAAATTTAAATTTATTGCACAATAACGCCCATACATAAAGCTATATAATATTATTTTGTATAGCAACACACCAGATGTTGAACAGTAGAATAAATATATCTATAACAATAATAAGAGACCGAAGAAAACATCATTGGTCACGGAATACATTTCCACGTTTGCGATACAGTTTGTCCGTTTTATTTTGCACTTATATCATTTGTTTAAATATTTACACGGATTGAGACCATTCGCATTTTCAAGGTGAATGATGTTTTTACTTTTAAATAATGATTTTTGCAATAAATCCTTACTTTAATATTATAAATGTGAAAGTGTATTTGTTTTTCTTTCTTTCACAGCGCATCGATTTTATGATTCTTGACTACAGAGTAACATACACTATTTTTTAACGCGCTGAAAACTCTCATTTCTATGGGAATTTCCTTTGACTAAGCTGGCGTAGCCATGGGCGATTTATAATACGAGTAAATTTATCTTTATTCTGGTTCGCTAAACAATTAGAAATTATTATTTTTATACCTAGACTATGTAATTTTGTACATATTTTTATTATTCTTTCTAAAATAATAGATTGCATTTTTAATGTATCTACTGTACATATCCCTACTATGCCTACCGTTTATTGTTTTCAATTGAATATTGTCATTTCCCGCGCCTACTAAATTCATAACCCGCGTAGCACAAACACAACATGGCAATAAAGTCTCAAACTGTGCTATAACATGGTAATCTTCGTGACCGAGTAATATCATACTAAAAAGAGGTAATATGAAGTGTTATAACACTAGGTTATAGTGCGTGGGCGTATGACGATTGAATTCAGACATATCGAATGACGTCAGCAAGCGATAACGTTTCATTAGGCTGCGAACTGGCAAATATGTTATTTATTGAAGTGAATAGGTCTTTATTTTAGGGTTTAGATATTCATTTCTAAGTTGCAAGTCTTTTAAAATAAATATTAAATTATGATAACGAGATCTGACATCTGTGAACACGCAGTAATCGTCGTAGCACATCCAGGGATTTATAATTACCTACACGAAATAATGAATCATTGCTCGAATTAATGGTTGCGGTACTTGGCCTAAGTATACATTTACTTATATAATAATACCAATGGTAACGTTACTCATACACTGAGATAAAATTGAACAACTTTTTCTTGAAGGCTTTAAAGCCTTCTAAACGATAACCCATTTCAATACTGACCGCGTCTTATCCCGCTTAACCCGCTCATCATTTACGACTATTGAAATGCAATTAGCATTGAACGTAATAGTTAAGATGAACCTCGAATTACAGTGACACCAATGACGGGTTAAAACAACGAGGCTCGTTCATAGTTCTTACCAGTTAATACTTCGCAGTAATCCATACTAATATTATAAATGCGAAAGTAACTCTGTCTGTCTGTCTGTTACTCAATCACGCCTAAACTACTGAACCAATTTGCATGAAATTTGGTATGGAGATATTTTGATACCCGAGAAAGGACATAGGCTACCTTTTATTGCGAAATATGTACCACGGGCGAAGCCGGGGCGGACCTCTAGTAATTAATATACTCGTAGTTGAAAAAACTAAATAATTAATTATGTGTCACAGATGTTTGATAAGTGTACAAAGTTGGAATTAAATCTGTCCGTTTCAAGTGGATCAAAATCGAAAAAGGAGTGGGTGGCATACAGATGAGATGAATAAAAACGTGCTTAAAATATCTCAAAATAAAACAGATCACTTAAAACACGTCTTCATAAGAACGTTAATGAACTGTGAAAAAAGATTTTGAAAAGACCTTGTCAATAAGCCTTTTTTAATTAATCCACTTCCGGGTCTTAATAAGGAATTACTTTACCCACTTAATGTGATTACACGAGTTTAGTAGTTCGTTTTAATTGTTTATTAATGGTTTTTGATATTGCAAAAAATGGAGGAAGCTTCTTCGATATGTTAATCTATTTATAGATATAATTAAATTTAAGTGTCTGTAATATCATAGCATATTTAAATTTAATTGATTAAAGTACAACAAAACAAGATTAAGATTATCTATCTGTCTACGTTTATTGTCTTTTTTTTGAAACGTGATGAACAATGTGCAAAATGCCTGTCTAATACATTTCTAATTGTCTTTTTGCAATATTTATTTATACAATGTTACTCAAATTATAACCGATCAAATATTTAACGAGCACTCCTAGACTTTATAAGTCATTAAACAAAAAAATTATATATTTTGAAACTCAACGCAATTCATCGTACCTATATCTACCCCTATTTACATGATTCTTCCTTCAAACACCAACTTACACCTCTTCTATACAAAAAATAAACACCCGATTCTATAAAATATCGAGAAAAAGTAAACAAATTATCAACAGCTAGCAACTGACGCCCTTTAGTCACGCGGCGCCCGAGCGGCGCGAGCCTGATTACACCCTGGCTCAATTAAACTGCCTAGGCGACGACGGGACATCGGTTACAAAAGTATGGAATTATTAATATCGGATGTCAAATTGATTGGAAGGCTGTTTGCGAGGTCAAGAGCTTTCTACTACATGGAAAATGATATCTGAAAATTCCAAACGCCGCGTTTTGGGTCCTCTTCACAATGGAGAACGTTGGCCCAACATGATCGTCGATGTATGCCGCCATTATGGCGATTATGAATAAACATCTACATTTAGGCCCTCTACCACCTCTACAGCGGCGAGCAGAGGCAATCAGGATAGTGTTGAGGGCCCATTACATCATTACAATATTGTAATCATTGAAATTATGTTTCATATTGGTTGAGACGTTTGTTTAATCTCAATAGATGGCGAAGGGTGTCCCTGGCACATTAAACCGAAAGAGTAGAATTTTCTTTTCATTTTATTCGAGGTTGTTCGGCTCATGACTGTACCTACTCGTTGAATATGGTGACAATTGTTCCAATGTTGCGACACTTACGCGGCTATCTCTTAAATATCAAATTAAATTATCCTCCTTCACGTTGTTGATTTATAACTTCTAAACAGGTATATTTATACACGTTTTAGGTAACTAAATTTTCCTCCAACCTTTATGTTAACAATTTGTTGGTAGTCAGCAAACAAAAAAGGCAATAACAAAGAAAACTTCATACATTTAAAGGTCCTTTGACATTTTCCTCTTATTTGCCAATCCCTTTCACTATCATTAGATACTTTTTATTTAATGATGCTATATTTAGACCTGCTTCTTTCTTTCATCATTTCTATTACAAGGTATTTATAGACGTGAAAAATAAAAAATGGACGTCCAAATACTTTTCGAATTTATCCTACATACAATTTAAGATAATGAAAAATATATTTTTTTATTAAATGACACGTAAACATGTATTATTTATACATAAAATTATCAAAAGCTTTGAAGTTAAGCTTTGTTATAAGTAACTAGCTGCTCCGCGCAGTTTCACCCCCGTAGCTCCACTTCTGTTGGTAGTAGCGTGATGATATATATATATATATATATAAATACCAACCTGGGCACTAAGTTGATCCAGCCCGACTGCCGTGCATTCCTGACTCCACCTTTTCCCCCATATTACTCGACTCCGGTTGCATAGATCTTGCCCGGAGTGGCAACGGTGCAAATATTTGAGCGATGTTGCCAAACGTATTCATGGAGAAATTGATGTACTCAACATTTTTATTGCTAAGATCTCGAACTAAATCGACTCCGTAACGGCCGAAATTCAGAAACCCATAAACACTTGTTGGCTCCGTTTTATATACCAAATCCAAAGACGTATGTTGATCAGATCCATTTATATTATCAAAATTACAGCTTTATTTGATCCGACAAAACGAAACTGTATATTAAGTAACGTAGATTAATTTTTCGTAAACACTACAGTATTTGTTGGCTCCGTACACAAACATATTATAGTTAGGTAATGTTCCATACATTGCTAAATCCGCCTAGACTAGACGAACTCGACTCCGTAACGGTTCAAATTTTGAAATGCTCAAACACTTCTTGACTCCGTTTTATATACCAAATCATAAGTCGTATGTTGATCTGTTCCATTTATATGCACTTGCATGACATTGACATGGGGATATGAAATTAGGGCTAGCAAAAAATCTCCTGAGTTTTATGGAAGTTGGAGAAGTCGACCGTAATTCAATTGAAACTTATAGAAAACGTTGTGAAACTAAAAATACGGAACCCTAAAAAGATAGATATTTGGACGAACCTTTCGTCATACAGTGACGGTGATAATTCTCAAGTAGTATGCATCCTACATAGACTGGGGTAGAAGCCTTTAAAAATAATAAAAAGATAAAAAAATCGCAGTCGGATGAAACCCATTAGAAAAGGAGGGCAATATGATGAAAATAAAAAGAAAAATAAATTACGGTCAATCCGAGTTCGGGAAGTGGGAGGGGGGAGCTTTTAAGAGAAAAAAATGGTTTCTCTCGATTTCCAACAAAACTACTAGTCCTACGGAAAAACGTTCAATGGCAAAGTTGTAGGTAATAAAAAGATCTACAACTTTTGTATAAACAATTTTTTCACATATTTCTTTCTTTTTTTTTCTTTCTTCTTACATAACCTCAAAATTTAGGTGAAAAATTCAAAAAACCATGTGTTTGGTTTTTTATTTTTATCTACTTCAAAATTTATTTTTTTTTCTACGAAATTTGGTGGAAACTTACTTTATTATGTCTCAAATACACTGTAATTTTTTGATTGAAAATTATTTTGAATTAATACCAAAAAAACAACCTAATTTTCAATCGAAAAGTCACCCGTCAAAATATCAGCTTTTTTCAAAACTTGGGGAGCCTTTTGTTCATTGAAATCTCTACTTTCATATTTTGTAAAAAAAATAAACATTACCATAGTAAATGTTCTCAGGAAATGCATACAAACAGTGTGATAATGAGCTTTTACTAAATCAGGCACCTTTCTCGAACTCTATATCTTCTCTTGTATCGGCTTTTCGGTAATATTTCAAAAGAAAAAAAATAATCTGTTCTAAGTATAATATTTTACAGCATATTCAAAAGCAAAATGATGTCGATAAAAACATTTCAGGTAGTTCGAGAAGTGTGCCTGATTTAGTAAAAGCTCATTATCACACTGTTTGTATGCATTTCCTGAGAACATTTACTACAGTAATGTTTATTTTTTTTTACACAATATGAAAGTAGAGATTTCAATGAACAAAAGACTCCCCAAGTTTTTGAAAAAAGCTGATATTTTGACGGGTGACTTTTCGATTGAAAATTAGGTTGTTTTTTTGGTATTAATTTAAAATAAGGCGCAAAAATGAATATTTTCAATCAAAAAAATTACAGTGTATTTGAGACATAATAAAGTAAGTTTCCACCAAATTTCGTAGAAAATAAATAAATTTTGAAGTAGATAAAAATAAAAAACAAAAAACATGGTTTTTTGAATTTTTCACCTAAATTTTGAAAAAATTGTTTATACAAAAGTTGTAGATCTTTTTATTACCTACAACTTTGCGATTGAACGTTTTTCCGTAGGACTTGTAGTTTTGTCGGATATCGAGAGAAACCATTTTTTTCTCTTTAAAGCTTCCCCCTCCCACTTCCCGAACTCAGATTGACCGTAATTTATTTTTCTTTTTATTTTCATCATATTCCCCTCCTTTTCTAATGGGTTTCATCCGACTGCGATTTTTTTTTGTTTCAAAAATTATCTACTCTAGTCTAACAAATAACAACCTACCTCTTGAATCATCAGTAAATATCAAGATAATTATCATAATATTTATTGACGTGTAGTGTTCGCCTTTGCCCTGATTCTGATATCAATCTGATAAAATAATTAAAATGTTAGATTTAGGTCAAACAAATGACGACTCATATTCCTGCACAAATTATCCATTGCGGAGTAAATATGAGTGTACGCAGATCGCCAACACGTTTAACCAGCAGTGGTGCAGTGGGTACTGCCGGTGGATCGCATCGCTATCTATCGAAGCTAAGTTCGTTTTCTACGAGTTCTACGCCAACTGATACTCAAATTACTTACAGAAAACGGAAACAACCGCTAGAACAAGATTGCAGATGTAGTGATAATATGAAGGATATTCGGTCAGAGTTGAGCCGTATTAGTACATTACTTGAAAAATATGTATGCTCAAATGAACAAATAGTAAACAAAATTCATGAAAACATTTCTGAGGTAAAAACACAAATTACCGAAATTAAATCGTCCAACGAACAATCCTTGAATTTAATTCGCCAAAATACGAATCAAATCAATGAAATTAAGTCATCAGCATGTATGATAATTACTGAACAAAACATATTGAAGAGTACTATTTCTCAATTAGAATCCCAGATCAACCAGGGTGAGAGTAAAATAAAATCACTGGAATTAAATCTTCAATCAATAAATCAGTCAGCCAATCCATCGGGTTTTACGTCTAAAAATCAACTTCATATAAATGAACACTTAATCAAGGAACTACGGGACAGAAAGAGCCGCGAAAAAAATGTTATTTTTGCTGGTTTCCCAGAATCGACATCTTATAACTCAGAGGAGAGGATATCTAAATACAACTCAAACTCAAAAAATTCAAAGCTCATAACAAAATTATTCCACCACACGCTCCACTTAAAATTAACGGTGTTGTATTAGAACATAAAACCCACGAGAAATACCTAGGTTTGCGAATCGACAGCTCTCTAAAATGGAATTATCACATCGACCACCTAAAAAATAAATTATCAGCACTTCTTAGATATCTGCGTAATATCACTTTTGCATTCCTCATAAATTACGACACACCATCTACAACACGTTAGTAAAGCCGCACCTAATGTATTTAATAGAAGTATGGGGGAGTGCTTACAAAAATAAATTAGCGCCACTCCAAATTTTACAAAATAAAATCATTAAAACTATCTTTAACTATCCTTTTTTAACTTCTACAAATAAAATCTACGACGACACTAAAATAATGAATTTAAAACAATTATACTTTTATAAAACGTATATGTTCATCCGCAAAGCGCTACATAAAAACATAAATACAAATATTATATTCTCAACATCAAATCGCCACTATCCTAATAGACGAGCTAGCTATCTTGCCCTCCCGAAGATCCGAACAAATTATGGAAGGCAAACGGCAACATACGAGGGAGCACGTTTCTTTAACGGATTGCCAAGCAAATTGAAAATTGTAAACTCATTCATTGTATTCAAAAAACAATTAGACCAATGGCTGAGCTCGGTGGGCTCTGATTGGCTCATTTGAATCGGATCAACAAGAGTTAAAACGCAAAAAAGGTGGATTTGTATAAAAAGCACGTAATTATTATTATTACTGATGGTGACACTTGTGGCTCCGTTCGGATCCACATACGGACGGTGGTGTGGCAATGGATCAACAAATACCAACCGGATCAACAAGTGAAAACGGATCAAATAATTACTAACTATATGGCACGTTTGATCAACATAGTGCCCATGGAGATATCTATATATATATATATATATATATATATATATATATATATATATATATATATTATATAGCTTAATAACCTTCCTCGATAAATGGGCTATCCAACACCGAAAGAATTTATCAATCGGACCAGTAGTTGCCGAGATGAGCGCGTTCAAACAAACAAACAAACAAAAAACAAACTCTTCAGCTTTATAATATTAGTATAGATAAAAAGAGTATGTTTTATGTATTCTTCGATACATCTATTTAATTTTTAGCGTACAAAGTTTTAGCCTAAATATTAATTTAACAACATTATTTAGGGCCGATTTTTCAATGCCCAGATAAACAGCTAGATAGACTTTATTCTTCAGTTAACAAAATATTCAATTTCAATAGACGAATAGGACTTATCTATCGAATAACTTCGTTATTTGAGGAATAAATCTATTTGCCGCTCTAACGGCCAGATAGCGCGCTATTCGACGGTTAGGCGTTTGAGTTGACAACTGACGTGTCAAATTTGGGATATTTTCGTATGTCATAACATAGAGCGTAGAATTATTAATAATTTAACCTCTTTCTATATAATTATTATCAATTAAAATCATATTGAAATTGATGTCTTTGATAGTACTGATGACCATGCCATTGAAAATTTGCCGAACGCTGCCTTTAAGTATGTCGTTTCCATCGTAAAATATATATATAAATCACAGTATAAATTGAAACACAAATTTAACCAAACTCTTTACTCGAATCAAAACAACAATCATAGAAGACAAGAGCAATACAAGACAAACTTAAAATGCAGTCCTGACGTGAGTCATAATGACGGTTGTTGACAAATTGCAAGAGTTGACTCTATCCCGCTCTAACCTGACTAATTTAATATGTTTGTTTCGCCACTCCGAGAGCAGAGCTGCCAATATGGAAATATTTGGTCAGATAGTTATTCATCAAATAAATCACGATTGAAAAATAGGCGAGCCGTTATGAGTTAGATAAATAATTGAATAAATCTATTCGAGGGGTAGTTATTAGACTGTTTATCTCAGGATTGAAAAATCGGCCCTTAAAATAATAGATTCTTTGACACTATATCACAGAATATATAATAGTACTACGTAACTATATTTGCTATGATAAACAAAAACAATTATACAGTTTTGAAGTATGGACATGCCAAGTTACTGATAACTGAGGTTTCTGCTAATTTGAATAATATTCAATATCCGTCCACAATTCGCATTTATGGTAATAAGAATATTTATGGAAATGTAGCGGATCTAAGAAGATTTTAAGTTTTTTCTTTCTTTTAATGTATGTCAATGTAATAGTGAACTAAGTACCTACTACGTTCATATTTTGTAATTATTTAGTTTCGATTCTTCGTACAAAATATGTATTGAATATTAACGTAAAACCTGAAAATTTGGATGTTTTTTACGAAATTTGACCAAAGCAGCTTAACCGCTTCAAAGGACGGACGATCGACTTTTATTTACATTTACTTTGCTTCATTTAATTGCTGTTTCTTATTTAAAATGTAATTAAGTGCATTTTATATAGATTTACCATACTTTAAATATGCACACAAAATTATCCATAACGTATTATCTAAACCAAAAGAATATCAGCTATAATTGAATAAAATGACTTTTACGCGGTATTTTTCAGGCCGTTTGATAAGAATCACAAGTTGTGGGAATATGGCGTCCCTGAGCAATTATTTCGTGTTTAACTCTTGATGTATTGGGAGCTGCGTAGTTCCGCGCGCCTTTTTCATCTGTCACATGTGACAGTTAAATTAATTCAGGTTATTGTTTTTTTTTTTTTGGAATAGGCTATTTGACAGTATAAAAAATAAATTACTTTTTTGTGTAATCCATATATATGTATATAAGGTTTTTGAAGCGATTTAAATTAATAAATGATATAAATAAAAAAAAATGTTGTGTGGTTTTATGAAACCACGGTAAAAGTGAAACAGCTCGAACGATTCCGAACACTGCTTTATGTAGCGCATGTCGCGTGACGGTCGAATGCCTGGAAAATGCCTGGAAAATATCCGGAAAATGCGTGAAAATGTCCGGAAAATATCCGGAAAATGCGTGGAAATGTCCGGGAGGAGCGTGGAAAATGCCTGGAAAATACCCGAAAAATGCCAGGGAAATGTCCGGTAAATGTCTGGAAAACATCCGGAAAATCCCCGGAAAATGCTCGGAAAATCCCGGACAATGCCTGGGAAATTCCCAGAAAATAACCGGAAAATGCCTGGGAAATGCTCGGAAAAGTCTGGAAAATATCCGGAAAATGCGTGGATATTTCCGGAAAAACCGTGGAAAATGCGTGGAAAATGCCTGGAAAATGCGTGAAAATGTCCGGAAAATGCGTGAAAATGTCCGGAAAATGCGTGAAAATGTCCGGAAAATACCCAGAAAATGCGTGGAAACTTCCGGAAAAACCGTGGAAATCCCTGGAAAATATCCGGAAAATGTCCAAATATCCGGAAAATGCGTGGAAATTTCCGGAAAAACCGTGGAAAATGCCTGGAAAATGCGTGAAAATGTCCGGAAAATATCCGGAAAATGCGTGAAAATGTCCGGAAAATGCGTGAAAATATCCGGAAAATGCGTGGAAACTTCCGGAAAAACCGTGGAATATCCCTGGAAAATATCCGGAAAATGTCTGGGAAATGCGTGGAAAATGCCTGGAAAATCTCCGGAAAATGCCAGGGAAATGTCCGGAAAATGCGTGGAAATGTCCGGAAAAGGCGGGAAAATGCCTGGAAAATCCCTGGAATATGCCCGGAAAATATCTGGAAAATATCCGGAAAATGCGTCAAAATGTCCGAAAAAAGCGTGGGAAAATGCCCGGAAAATGCTCGGAAAATCCCCGGAAAATTTCCGGAAAATGCGTGAAAATGTCCGGAAAGAGCGTAGAAAATGCCACTTCAAATTTGCGAAGTAATTAAAGCAGAAAACCAAAAAAGAAAAAGAAAGCTAAAATCTTTCATATTAAATGTATATATGGGATATTCATATTTCATACAATTAATGTATGGGAGGGTTTAAAGATAATTTTTTTGATATTTCTCGATTTATTTTTAAAAATTTATTACGGCCATTTTACTCATTAGGTTAAGTACTTTCGATATCAGTTAAAAAAATATACCTAACTGTTTTAATTGATATATCTAATTTCACTTGGATTTCAGCGAGCTAACTGCAACCACTTTCTACGCATTTTTATATCTTTTGGAGCACATATGAATAGTTTGTCAGGGGTTTTAATAGTTGTATTTCTGCATCCAGGAACTACACACCACCTATAAGAACTCATTTTCTGGTTTTTAAACAGATTAACTTAATTATACTATAATTAAAACAATAAGTACTAGGAGCAAGTTGATGTTTACGCCGCTGCAGCTGTGACGTCACCATGGTCGCGAGACGCCATATATTCTTCAAAATTGTGTTTTGGCGGCATATTTGAATATCATGTTTTTATTTTCCATTTTCTCAATGAATAACTACAAAAAATTAAGAAACATGTGTTTTGTGTGCTCTATAAACGTATCTTAATAATTTGAGACAGTTTTCAAAACCTTGTCAAATAGCCTATTATAAGCTGCCTTGTTGTTGTGGTGGTGAGACGAAAATTCGCGGCATATTGTTTTTTTTTTGGACTTATATGCGGCCTGTTATAGAATGATACCAAAAAGTTTATTTATGTATGAGTGACGCGTTACTGTTTTTTTATATTATAAGCTGCCTATTATAGATTGGTACCAAAAAGTCTACATATATTATGTTATATGTAACGTATGAGTGTTGCGAAATCGCGGACTTACCTATAATTTACTCTTCGTTTGGTTTATATAGTACCTACTTTTTAGACCCTTTCTAAGTAGTAGAGGCATATCACATTCCATCCTTATCCTTATAGAAAAAAAAATGTCCTCATAGAAACAATACACATACAGAGACATTGAATAAATTTAGTGATGAAAACTACATACAATACAGAGGCGTATTATAAATGCCAGCGGCCCAATTCTACCGCTGATTATATTCAAAAGTTAAACCGCCAAACGCATGCAAAATGCACAATAAATCTTACTATTTACATACTATCACGGCACGCTGCACAGTTTCGACAACAAATTATTATAAAATTAACAGCGTTGCACAAACATTTACGCAATAGAGAATGTATGGACAGACGTCGATTCTACTGGGCAAACTTAACTTACATATTTACTGCACATTGTTGCTATGTATATAATAGCGTATGTTGCGACAGTCTTCGTTAAAAATAATTGTTTTGTGTACACGTTAATTAGAAGCTAATTTAATTTTGAAAATTTTCCTCTAACGGCTGCATTTTCCATTAAAATTTATCATGGAAAATTTATCGTTGTTGGCGCAAAAATATAGAAATAAATACGGAAGAAATACAGAAATAAATATTGTTTATTTTGGAATATACGTTTCGTTTTAATACACAGAATTTTAAACCGTATAAACAAGTTATCTCTGTAGGTATAATGTCAATTAAAATAATCACCTATAAAATAATAAATAATTCTAAATTGAAATCATAAAAAATTATTTATATATGTAATAGTTACACTGACATAAAGACACATTGCGTACATTTTTATCAGTAATGCTCTTTGTTTTCGCATGAAATTATTCAATTTCCGTTCAAACGAAATTGAACAGTGGGTGTTAAAGTTAACAGTTTGGTTAAATAGTGATAAGATTAGGTAATATGCAATTATAGGTTCATTGACTTCGCATACATTATTGCTAAGTGGTTTTATATGCTTACAAGACACTATTTTTAAACCTCGTTGTAAAGGAAAAAGGCACATCGTCTATGAAGCTATTGAAATATTTTTGAATGAAATATAATTTTGAGAAATTCGTCGAGTTTAGTATGGTTAGTAAAAAGATTGTTTAAAATTATTGGTATTTATTAAAAGATGTAAAAATCCATCAGTCCCCGGAATCACAGACACAATAGATAATCTATTGTGTCGCGCCCCGATCGGGGCGCTCGGTGGTCAATGGGTTAAGTGAAAAGGCGGGCGCCACAGTATTCCCCGCACAGCCTCCTAACGGAGACGTGAGATAATCCCGAGTCGTAAGTGAATTGGATATAAAAATATGTCTTGATAGGGTTGTAGAAGGAAATTTTATTTTAATATGGCCAAATTTAAAACAGGTTCTGATTGATCACACTTTCGGAGTATAGCTGGACGGATTTACGAAATTCGGTGCATAAACACTTTGTATTCTCATGATATTTTCATACTTACATAAAGCATTTATTAATATAAATTTTTGAAAAATAAGGTCATAAAGAAGTTTCACTTCTTACGTGAGTACACGCACACATTTTTTTGTAAGAATGTTTCTTGTTTTGTTTGCTTTGTTTAATTTTATTGGGGAATATGTTTATTGTTCTAGATTTAAGCTTTCTAAGGTCTAGGTAAACTGTTCGATCGACACCCTCATAATTTTTTTAGATATTCGTAGATCATTTAAAATATTCATTCATTTATCATACGTAAATAGAAGCATCGAAAATGTAGCTATAATATTAGCATAATAACAAATGTATGTTCAATTAAATCCCTTTTTACTCACTTTAATAGCCTCATCAGCTGACAATGCTAATTGAGATGGTATTTGAACGAAATAATTGTGCAACAATCACCGTGTTATAATTGCTGTACTTTTATTATTCAGACTTCCACGTTTTAAATAGCTTTTAATACGGTTTTAAGTGGAAAATAGCTTTGAATGTATGATTAATTGATGATTCTATACATAAGATGAATATCGCTCTAGATTATACGATTTTTTTACTCTTATTTTGATCAACTTGTATTCTTACGTCTAATTGTTCTGAGTAATCTGTAAAAATCTTTAAATTAGCGTAATATTTCATAAGAATCAGATTATCGTAAGCAATCTCGAAATTAAACATCGGGTTAAATAATGATTACAGTTTGAAATTAATTGAAGCCTTTTTTCCATTTTATTTGTACTTATTTTATTTTTATTATGTTAGTTCACCTTAGGTATAAAACTTTTGAATTTGACATATTCCTAAATATGTATTAATATTATTCCTATCGTTTCCTCTTTTTAATTTTATTTAACATACAAATAAGTAAGTAAATAAATATTTATTAAAGCGAATCTCTCAACCCAATTCACCCAAATATAGTACGACTCTTACCAAATGGAATCTAATTTAGCGTAATCAGAAAACCGACTTGAATAATGTGTGATGTCATATCTTCGTAAAGTTTAAAGGAACCTACTGACAGAGCTGACTGACATAATTCAGTCAGCTCTTGGGACCGATGAATTTTGACTTTGGAAGAAAATACGAAATAATCTTGACACTTTTTGTGTCCTTATTGTTTTATCACTCTTTTAACTGTAAAAAAGGACCGTTGGTATTATTTAGGACCTAATAAATTATTAAGTGGCCTTATCATTTTGGAGGATATATTTATTAATGTTTTATTTGAAAATGTTCCCATTCTTATACAACTACAACGTATAAAACATAACATATCAATTTACTCGCACATTAGGCAGGGGATATTTCCCGATATCGCTAGCTCATCATTTAGCAACCTGCTAGGTTTTTCAAATCAATTGCACCTGTATAGTGATGTGTGATATCAATGTTTTGCTTCCTATTTCATTCGCATTTCTCGAATTCCATTCGTAACGTTACATTAATTTGTATTGCCATGCTGATAGTAAATAGCTCTAAACATTACGCTAATTTTACAACATTAAAGGCATGAGTTAAAAAGCTGTTAAATTTGTAAATTGTAATATAATTCATGTAGGCACCTACCCAATGGGCCTAGTAAAAAATGAGAACGGCTAAAACTTAACACACCACACTTTTACAAAATTACCTACCAGGTAAAATGTAAGTACAACTTTGTATAAAAATCTGTATTATTATAAGTAAACTATTAAGTATTATTTAATATTTCCTCTTCTCATGCACAACTTAACCGAAACAAATACCAAGTTATCGATAGAAAACTATCGATAAACAAATACATCCCTATTCACTACAGGCGGCTAAATAACTGCCCGCATCCGGTCACCGACCCCACCCTCACAGCGCCATAAATGAGCAATCTCACCGAAGCTCAGAATACGGGAAAATTCCTCAATTATAGCGAAAACGATCGCTATAACTAACTTCTGGGCGTTTAGAAATGCCACTGAAATGTTGATACAGTCATCAATAGTGTACGATAAAAGGATTTGCTTTTAGGTGTTTATGATTATTTATGAAAAATAGAAGTAGGTATACCATACTAGCTTACCGCCCGCGGCTTCGCCCGCTTTGTCTAAAACCTAATAAATTATATACTAAAACCTTCCTCTTGAATCACTCGTTCTATTAAAAAAAACCGCATCAAAATCCGTTGCGTAGTTTTAAAGATTTAAGCATACATAGAGACATAGGACAGAGAAAGCGACTTTGTTTGATACTATGTAGTGATTATGTAGCTTGATTTTGTGGTACTGCTTCTGTTTTGAAAGATATTTTGATATTTCATATAAAAATTTTCTTATTAAATCATGGAACGTTTTAGAAACTTGGCCAAGAAATTAGAAATCGTATAACAATAGGATACCACCGTTTTGGAAAGCAGTTTTTTTGAACTGTCTATATTATTACTAGTTAAGTATTATGCTTATATGTATGTTTCATAAAACAAATTTAAGGTACCGCGATACAACCTGTTAACCCGGCTTTGTGTTATCTTATATATAAAATTCTCGTGTCACAATGTTAGTCTGCATACTCCTCCGAAACGGGTGGACCGATTCTCATGAAATTTTCTGTGCATATCGGGTAAGTCTGAGAATCGGCCAACATCTATTTTTCATATGTACCACGGGCGAAGCCGGGGCGGACCGCTAGTGTTTACCTAAAGATTTACGCTAGCAACGATAATCAAAATTTTTGCATACACGATAGCACAAAAAATAGGTTCTTAATTTATACCGTTTTTTAGGAATTATAATTTGTATTCGCTTCACGTGTACCCCGATTGTATGAAATGCGGGTAATTATATGCAGACATACGTCGATTCGTTATTTATTGTATGCGGTGTGGTCTTTGGCAAACATCCCACTATTGAGAGTATCGATACAAATACTTCCATTATTTTATAATGACACTATGAATGATTATTTATTATGCTTTGGTAACACGAATGTTAAAATATGTGTTAATAGTGCATGTGTGGTAGATTATAGACTTCTTTATTAACTTTTTTTTTCTAGAAATAACTTATGGTGCTGGGTTATATGCCTTGATTTTTATAGTTAATTTAATATTTAAAAGACGTATTAAAACTTATGAGAAAATTGTTTTTTGAACACAGAGAGAAGAGTAAAAATAATTTGGAAAATCCAAAAGTGCACGCCTCATAATTTTTTTTTAATAAATATTTATTAATTATTATTTTTGTTTATTTAATAACAATTAAACCACATCGAATCAGACCCTGAAAAATGAAAGGGTTCTATTCCTGAGCATACTCAAGCGTAAGAGAAAAAAAAAGACTCGATTAGTAAAGTATTTCGGTCGCTATCGTGTTAACAAGAAAAAGGATCCGCACATACAGACACACGGACGTCCAAGACAGAACTTTTTTAAACTGTTTTTTAACTAGTTTTAATAACAAAAATGACATCAAAAATATCATGAACGTTAAAAATAGTGTTTTTTCTTAATATGTGTGTGTATGTATTATCTTACAAGTGCAATGTATGATACATAAAGACATTTTAAGTTTGAAAAATCAGATGTTTTGCGCGAAGTGACAGTAGTACCCACCTCAACGCTTCGCTTATGAGGCGTGCAATATAAACGATTTTCTACGTAGGAAATTTCAAAACCAATAATGTATTTTTAACATTGATTGCAGTGGGCGAGTAATCGAATTAACTTACAATTATTTCACCTTTGTTCTGACCATTGTAGATAAAAATAGCTTTACCTGTAACAAAAATGGAAAAAATTAGATTAGATTTAGATGAATTTCTTGTATTACTTAATCTTATAAATATCAACTTATTTTAGTTTTATGAGTAAATATTAAGGCTTGTTTAAATCAACGAAGAAAACAAAAGTTTTAGCAATAGGCTTAACTACCTATATATTTATTTTTTCTTTCTGATTTTCACATATAATATAGTACCGTGGTATACAAGACAAAACTCGGCGCAAATTTAATGATTTATAGTCCTCGAGAGATTCTCTTTGAAGGCTTTTGCCATGTTTACCTTAAAATAAAATCTAAGAACACAACTGTGGGTAATATTTACATTAAAATTATAGATGACAAATAATAAATAAAAACAAAATAAATTTAGTTGAAATATCATCAAGTTTCTCTGTTTCTGTTGCCATGTTTAATTGTTTTTGAACGCTAATAAAACGCTATTGTATTTATCGTTAACAGTCTTTTAGCCGTGCAAATACAGCTAGTTTCTGAAAAAATATTTTAAGGTTGCATCGTGTAAATTGAGCTGCTATAAAAGCTTGAATAATCCTATTATTGTGAATAAACACTAAACTTTTTGAGGCATGGTTTTACACGAAAAAAAAATAGATCATCGGGATTTTGCTACATACATAAATATATTTTTATTTTTTTCTATTTTTGAGTGGACATACGAGCTTTTGGATTTCCTGGTGGTAAGCGAATGCACTGCCCATAGGCATCTGTAGAGGCCTCTGAAGATGCGTTGCCAACATAATAATATGTAGTTTAAAATAAAACCTTTTCCCAAGGTAAGGAAAAGGCTCGTGTACGAGCAAAACCATAACCTGAAGCTAGTCAATATAAAATATATTAATGTCACATTTACATTATTCACTCTCGGTTTCATGACATAATTTAAATTGGTGGTGAACCAAGCGCTTGTCACTTCCCTCGTAAATACGTAATTAGTGCTCATGTAAAGAGGCTTCGTCATACCGTTGTATTTCTTGGAATTGATCTAACTTCACTATGTTAACGTTAATAATTTGCTTTATGAATAGGGTACTTTGTGAGGCTTTAATAGTGCTTTATATTTATCAGAAATGATCAATATCATCTTCAGGACGTGAACTCCTTATAAGGCACCAATTTATTTATAACGCTACTGTATTTCAGTACAAAATAAGTAAGATATTTAATACTATTGGTATCTTCTTTATAACTGTAATGTATAATATGTACTTGATTGTAAGTATGAAAAATAATTCTGTAATTTTTCATACTTTTTCAATGTCTCTTTATTTTTATTACGTTCAATATTATTTACATATAGCACTTAACCCACTGAAAGTACATTATATACTTATACTAGCGACCCGCCCCGGCTTCGCACGGGTGCAATGCTGATACTAAATACACTACAGAAAAACTGTGAAATAAAATAGATAGCCGGGCGGCCGGCCGGTACAGCCGCAAACGCTACGTCCCGCAATTTTTAAATCTGTAATATCTTCGAAAATATTCACTTAAATCATACGGTGTAAAGGGCCATATAGATCTATATTAAATGAACAATGTACCTATTCAAGGTATTTAATTGGTTAAGGATTAATGCTGTATTGGTTAAAATCGCATCGAAAATTAGCCATTATTTGTCGTAAAAAGTAAATGACAAAAAAAACTTATTGTGGGTTATCCATAAGAGATAGACACATACCATCGCGGACTTTTCTGTAGACCTTTTCAATGTGTATAATACTTAGTACATTATTTTGATAAAACTCGTAGGGTTCAGCCTGCGTTTGCAATGTAAGCGGAAAAAATGTAATTTTTTACGACATCACATTAGAAACCTCAAAAATAACAGTACTTCTCCACTATTTAATGGATGTTATTATACATATAAACCTTCCTCTTGAATCACTCTATCTATTAAAAAAAACCGCATCAAAATCCGTTGCGTAGTTTCAAAGATTTAAGCGTACACAGGGACATAGGGACATAGGGACAGGGAAAGCGACTTTGTTTTATACTATGTAGTGAAGTATCTCATCATACTTGAAGCTTGTGTCAATCAGAGGACGTGCGTGTCGGACACGTGACGTCATGACACTCGACATTACGTGACGTTTTTTACAATCAACATACAAATAAGCTAAAAATACCTACTTTTTATATTCTTGTAGGTTGTTTTACAATATTTAGAGTAAAAAAATATGTTTAAAAACCTACTGCATTCCATGTGGGCTATGAATATATGTCTCGTAAATATAATATTGTAAGTACATATTTTTCAGTTACGATACCAAGAAGCATCTTGAAGACAGTGTTTAAATAATATTCATTATATTTCGTAGAACCAAATGTAAATAAACAACAATATTGATTAACATATTTATAACATACCTACTTCAATTTCTAATCCAAGTTCTGAGAAATTTCCCGAAGAATAAGAAAATTTAGGAACGAATCTTTTAGAAAATTCAAAGAAAATCGTCCATTTTTCTATATAGGCTTCAGATACCTACATGTTAAATAAGGCTTGTTATCAACCATAACAATATTAAAAACCATAACTTGCTATAACGACAACTTTGTTTATAAGGAAAGATGCCACTTACGGAGCTGAAGTTAAAAATATAATTTTTTTGAACGGCAACTTGGAAATACATAGTATAATTTATTACAAGAGATACGAACATATTATTATAATGTCATTTTTTTTGTAGCAGTATTTTTTCTGCAATTATTTGGCAACTGATAGATGGTATCGATGATAATTATAATTGTCCCTATTAAATTATTTTCTAATTTATTACTGATAAATTAAAATTAAAATAAAAATAGAAAAGATTGTCCCAGTGCTGAAATCTGAGCTTTATGGTCACTGTTGAAAGAATGGTTATGGTTGTCACCAAGCGATGTAGTTTGTGTAACTACCGTATTTCTAGATAATTTAACTGCAGCCTAAATAAATAAATTATAAGTTAGGTCATATATATTTTCACATACATTGCTTGATTAGGTATTAAATTAATACCTATATTCGTGCCCAAATTTAGCCTCCAAAAGTTGCTAAATGGCCCGATTAGTTTTAGTGTTTTGACACTAGCCTCGTCACGGTGACCGCAGGGAACAATGAATTGCTAAAATCGCTTTATTATGCATTCGTTTCGTCGCTTTTCACTTTTAAAAGATTTCGCAAAACCTCACTATATTCACGAAATTCGATTCCAAAATTTCCTATACGCTATTTCGATATTATATTATTTCAAGCATATCAAGGTATAATGAATAGTAATCAAAAACCGTAATTGTTTAATACGAGCGTAACTGGTTCGCAAAGATTTCTCTCAGGTTGAACGATAAATAATATTGTCTGGGAAACTGTTACAATCAAACGAAATAATGTTTAAAAATAATTTGGAAAATCCAAAAGTGCACGCCTCATAATTTTTTTTTAATAAATATTTATTAATTATTATTTTTGTTTATTTAATAACAATTACCTAAACCACATCGAATCAGACCCTGAAAAATGAAAGGGTTCTATTCCTGAGCATACTCAAGCGTAAGAGAAAAAAAAAGACTCGATTAGTAAAGTATTTCGGTCGCTATCGTGTTAACAAGAAAAAGGATCCGCACATACAGACACACGGACGTCCAAGACAGAACTTTTTTAAACTGTTTTTTAACTAGTTTAAATAACAAAAATGACATCAAAAATATCATGAACGTTAAAAATAGTGTTTTTTCTTAATATGTGTGTGTATGTATTATCTTACAAGTGCAATGTATGATACATAAAGACATTTTAAGTTTGAAAAATCAGATGTTTTGCGCGAAGTGACAGTAGTACCCACCTCAACGCTTCGCTTATGAGGCGTGCAATAGGCCATTTATGCCGATTTTACTTACATATAAGCACATTTAACCTACAAAATTCTACCCTTTCGACATAATATTAGTATAGATACAAGTACCAGATTGGCCTTTAATAGAAATGAACGTTTCTTGCGCATAAAGGAATATTACGCAGTATTCATAGTAATTAAGTTAATATACGATATTTATCGAATGTTCTCGATTGCTTTATACATTTCGCTTACAAATTATAACACATTGACTGACTAATTATGACGTGTCATTTGTGAGATATTTTATCGTATAATTTATGTGGTATAAAGCACTTTAATAGGCGAAGGTTTGTTAAACAAATCTGAAGTTATTAAATGTAAATTGATACTGTCTGTTATACTTGTTATTGGAGTTATTAGTGCCAACTGTATGTGCGTTTGTATGATTGACGCTAACTACAATACGGAAAATAATATAAAATAATAAAATATAAATAGAATCGTTTTTGCATTATTAATTCAGCATTAAGTCGCATTGTGTAGGTAACGGTGTGAAGTCAAATAACACTTATTTTCGGCAATTACCTTTGATTCTATCGAAATACGATTTTATAAGGCACGAACGTCACACTAAAAAACTTACATAACTACAGTTAGTCCCTATACCATGTAACCTCATGCGAACAGCTGTTCGCTCCCAGCACCGGCTTACACTAATTCGTGCCTGGAATACTCAAAACATTCATGATCTTCAAAGTTTCAGAACTTGGCATTTCTGAGAAGTTGGAGATTAGAGTTCTGGGAACTATAATTGTAACTGCGCTTGCAAGTTCTCGTTCTTATTTAGAATAAGCTACACAGAGCAGACTTGAAAATTTTTTTTTCGCGTGCTACTTGGTCTGTGTGGACGTGCCTTAACCGAGGAAAATGCCGGCTCACGCGCTTGCCACGTTCACACTTACCGAGCTGCTTCGCGCAGCAAATGCTTCGCTATGCTACTTGCTCTATGTGAACCAGTTAAATGTTCATTTGATTCGTAAGTGGGTGGGTTTTGCGGCGCATGCTTTGGCCTTACAATTTCTATTTAAGGGTAATATAATTAGTAAAAAATTGAAAGGAAGGCAGACATAAAAAGGCAAGCTTATACCTGAATGAAACCCACGTTTGCTGGGGCATTCAGGTAACTAAAGACAATCATTTAACTCAGTATTCGTATTTAATAATATTATAATTTTTATAATACATATAATATAATAAATATAATCTGTCAAATAAACGTTGTTTTATATTTTACACAGTTGGATGAATAAAATTTCACAATATCAATATCCGTAACTTAAAAGCTTCAGAATTTACAATTAAATTTTTAGTACTGTCTTTGTATTAAATTGAACTTCTCGTTAAAGATGATATTTAAAGTTATAAATACTATGTAATCATCAGAAAAATAGTTTTGTAGATCAAGCAATCCGTGTTTTAAGGGAAATTATACAAAAGACTCACTGAAAATAATAATTCTAGATATTGTTCTTGAATGAAAACTTATGCTAGAGATGTACATACTCTATGTACGATGTACGTGGGCGGCTTTATCGCTCGAGAGCAATTTCTTCCAAGCAACCCAACCAATGGTCATATTCATAATAGCTGGAGAGCCAGTGAACCCTGGAACTAACGGTCTCCCTGTAAGGCTAGAAATTTGTATACTTACGATTTATGGCATTCTAAGAGCAATAGCCATGACCTGGCAGGCGTCAGCCCTGCACGTCATCAGCCCCTTTATTTTTAAACTGTTAAAAAAATTGGTTTTCTAAACTTGTTTCTGTAAATTTGAAAATTTAATAGGACAAAGTTTATTTATTGTACATCTTAAAAAAAAATTGACAGGCGATTACAATAAGCAGAAGTATATGACAAATCAATTAGAAAACGCACAATTGATGGGGTAAAATAAACTTTATCCTGTATACTCGAAATTTTTATATGTCTTCAAATAAACGTCTCAGAGTAAGTATGTACAATGCCAGGCGGTTTTGAACAGCATAAGACCTTGACAGGCGAGGGGACAGTTGCTAAGGGCGTGCGAGTGGGAGGTTTTGCGTGAATGCATATAGTGCATTCTGTCTGTCACTCCTGTTGGTCGTAGCGTGATGATACATAGCCCATCCTATACCTTCCTCGATAAATGGGCTATCTAACAGCGAAAGAATTTTGCAAATCGGATCAGTAGTTCCCGATATTAGCGCGTTCAAACAAACAAACAAACTCTTCAGCTTTATAATATTAGTAAAGATTTATTTTATTTAAACGTACAAATTTAATATTAAATAATTTTTGTTTTGTAAGTTTTCGCTTATCTTATAAGATCTATAAATAGACCATCTAACAAATGAATGAAATAATTTTTCAAATCCGACCCGTGGTTCCTGAATCCTGATATTAGCGCGTTCAACATAGCAAACAAACAAGCAAATTCTTCAGTTTTATTATATTACCTAGTATGGCTAGTAGTGTCACTACTATAATATAGACTATGTACCTATAATAACATCACATAGCGTGGCGACGCGGCCACGATTTAAAAAAAAAAAGCTTCGTTACAACTTTTGGCCTTTATTTTTTCTTTCTAGCCCATGTCTAGCCCCCTTTCGCAACGCGCGATATGGAACATACTTGTTCCAAAAATATTACAAAATAAATATTAGGTGGTGTAGGTAGTACTTTAAGAAGACATTGATTGCTCACATATTTATTTATCATAATCATCATAATGCATTTTAAAATATTAAAAAAATGAAATAATGTATTTTATTGTGATTTTAATACATTTAAAAAGCTTTTTTGATTTGAATTATAAAACACAATAAAATACATTGCATTTACTGTATGCGTTCATGTAAAATTTATTATTTGCTCGCCGCCCTTAGCAACTGTCCCCTCGCCTGTCAAGGTCTTATGCTGTTCAAAACCGCCTGGCATTGTACATACTCACTCTGAGACGTTTATTTGAAGACATATAAAAATTTCGAGTATACAGGATAAAGTTTATTTTACCTCATCAACTGTGCGTTTTCTTATTGATCTGTCATATACTTCTGCTTATTGTAATCGCCTGTCAATTTTTTTTTAAGATGTACAATAAATAAACTTTGTCCTATCAAATTTTCAAATTTACAGAAACAAGTTTAGAAAACCAATTTTTTTAACAGTTTAAAAAATAAAGGGGCTGATGACGTGCAGGGCTGACGCCTGCCAGGTCATGGCTATTGCTCTTAGAATGCCTTAAATCGTAAGTATACAAATTTCTAGCCTTACAGGGAGACCGTTACTCCCAGGGTTCACTGGCTCTTGGACCATAAAATCCATACATTAGATATAATTTCGGCGCATACAACATATCTATTAATATATATATATCTATTAATAAACAATTTCTATTTAAGGCTAGACGCAATTGTTCGATTGAACAATTAGTTTCATATTGATGAGACTTCTGAGAATTCACATACCAATAATATTTGGTATATTATTGGTGCATATATTATAATTATGGTTATTGTTATACCTCAAAATGGAATGCAAAGAAGTTATCGATAAAATTTATATATAACTTTTATGTTAAGTAAATGTTTTCTAAAATGTAAAAATGTGTTTTTAAAAATGTCTGACTGTAAGTTTAAGGTAAATAAATTAAATTATTTGATTCAATATTTTTTTCATACAAACGTCACGAAGCTCACATTAACTACTAATTGTATTGTTACCATTTACCAAGAAGTATACAGCTGTTGACGTAATTTCATTGAATTTTTCCTTTATTTGTTGTATTTACAAAACAACCGCAAGATTTTTGTTCAAATACTGATGTGATTTGCGCAATACATTTTCGCAGTTACTATTTGAATTGTTCACATTATTATTAATATCACACAGTATCACACAATATTATTATTAACTAGCGGTCCGCCCCGGCTTCGCCCGTGGTACATATTTACGTTTTCTCTACATAAAAACCATCCTCGTACTTCAAGGAATACAATAAAAAAAGAATTATCGAAATCGGTTCAGCCGTTCTCGAGTTATGCGCTTACCAACACATTTTGCGATTCATTTTTATATATAAGAAGAAGATATATGTAGTTAAATAAAAACATGTTTAAGCTCATCAAATTATTGAATTTTCACTGATCCTTGATAAGTGTACAAAGTTTGAATTAAATCTGTTCATTTAAACTAGGTCAAAATCGATTCTAAAGGAGGCAGTTACATATTGTTTTCTTTCTTTCTTTCTTTCTTTCTTATATTAACATACAGATGAAGCTATTAAAATTGTGTTAATAGGCAAAGCACCTTTAAGTGTACTGACCATATAACCGGACCATATAATCAGGTTGACCACCTGCCCCTCTGCTTTGCCAAAACAAAACCAAAAGTGCTCGGTTTTGATTCAAGAGTCGATTTAAGAAGAGAAAATTCTATTTCACTTTGATTTTCACCAATTTATGTATAAAATTTAACAATCTCAATTAATGATTATATGTCCTGTACGTTTTGTTAACATGTAAATTTGATAAGGCAATGGTTATTTCCTAGTTGGGATTAACAACAGTATTACTTTAGGTAGATATAAAACTATCACACATTTTCCTTAATAACGGTTACACGTGCAAATCTCTGATTTCCATGAAATCTAAATACATAACGATCGACATAATGTGTGTAATGTCGTGATATACTAGTAAATTTCGTGGAACAAACACATAAATAGCTTTACTTTTGCCAGGGAAGCCATATACCAAACAATATTGACATAATATAGTATACCACAGACATAATTGGCCAACCCTGAAACCTGAGCAAAGACAATGAATTCGAATAAAATGAATAAATCTGGTTATCATTTTAATTCGTTTATTTTTTTTAATAAGTAAGTAATTACTTCTTCATTTTGTTTTTGTCATCAGGACATAATATTTAACCCTTAATTCACTACCTGAGTCCATTGGACTCACATCGAACTTTCAAACTATTATAATTTTTTCCCCTAGTGACTTATTTCCTCCACCGTCTCAGTACCTTCCTGCAGTGACGCAGGCACCATGGTAGCGAGAGGACGTGCGCCTGCGCTGCGTAATTGGTAAGTTATTACGTCGAGTGAGTCCCATGGACTCATACTAGTGAATTAAGTTATATTTTATTTATTTGTTACGATTCTTAAATGTTGCTTATTTGTCGTATTAATGATATAAAAATATGTATTTGAATTTTTGTTGTTGTTGTAGGTTTGTAAAATGGATCTAAAACAACATAAAGTTGTAAATATGAATGAAGACCAGGCAGATTATGTTTTGGAATCATGGATCACACAAATTATGAATGATGAGACTGACGAAGAACAGGTTACCTAGGACAGAAAGAAATTATTGTTATCTATGTAATTACAAAAAGAGAACAAAGACTGCACATTTATGCACTAGATATCTTAAGCCTGTATGTTTGAGTTGCTCAAAGAAGGTATGCCATCGTTGCCTGTAATCGGTGGTAATACCCCATTGCACGTTTGTTTTTTTTGTATAGAAGCGTACATTTTTGTTGTTTATTTTCGGTTTTGTATTCCTTTAGAAGTCTTATAAAAATAAAAAGAGTTATTTGTTAAAAATATTTGTTATTATTATAGGGCTTTGAAAATAACTCTGTTTTTTAAGACTGTTAGAATAAGTTTTTTTTATTTTTAAGAGTATTTCAGAAGTTTATCCAGTTTTGTTATTTTTTTGTACTTAGTGCCTTAATAAACATTTAAAAATAATAATAAAAAAAATTAATTAAAAAATGAGTTTTATTTGGAAAAACCACGCTACGAAAATATATGAGTCCAGTGGACTCATGGAAGCTGTTTATGTTAGCAAATTTCACGTAGTGAATTGAGGGTTAAAAAAGTCGGGTCAACACAAAGGGAGCTGCCTCGCGTGGTAATTGCTTAATGGCCCTTAATGATTATAAAAAGAAAGATTAAATTAAACTTAATAATAAATAAATATTATTTTATGACATATCATTCTGAATTACATACTTACCTACAAACAACACGTTTAATAACAATAAACAATTAACATTCTTATCGCAATAGTTATTGTATCAGTGTCTAAATTAGAACAATTTTGATAATGAATTGCCCAAATATATAATCTAGTAAATGTAGCTAGCCTTCGATTTCACTTCTTCCAACGTGTTAACATATTACCCACTAATTAAGTGTTAATAACGAAATGATTTGTGAGTCAACTGCGAACAGTCATAGATTATTCTAACAGATACTAAGTCAATATTTACATGAAAAACAGATTTTTAAATACCATGTATGTAGGTATGTCTTTACTTCAGCTTCACTTTAATCAGCTAACAATATCACGTCGAAAGATTATTGAAACTTTGAACTCATAGTAGGTACGATTTACTTCATGAGCTATAAATATTTCCATTTGAGTTTTCTACAATCTTTATTCAAATAGTTATTCAAATTTCATAATAAGCACTTTTTAATGTATAAAGAAACCTACCAAAATGTAAACAAAAGCTTAAAAATCATCAATTCTATATTAAAGTTAGTAAGTAATAAACGTACGTTCAAAGTTTTGCAATATAAAGAGGAAACATTGTTTTGTTTCTTTGTGATTGATGATCTCCAACAGTATTGAATTGTTAACGTATATTTCATTTAAAATGATAAATAGATTGTGGCAACATGTACCGTAATTTATAGAAATACGAAATAACGCATTGCACGTCATTTTATTTCCTTACAAATTTAAAAATTTCACCCCTTTTGGTTTTATTTTCTTCTTTATTTCTTCCTATACGATTTCATACAGAAGAAGCCTATCTGCTTCTCGAAATAATAAAGTCTATGCCAAAACCTTAACAAAATTAGTTCAGCCATTTTGCCGAAAGACGTATAAACAAACACATACTTATTTACGAGTTATTAATTTTGCAGTATCTACGTAAATGATCTTTGAAAATTGCTAACAAATAGATTTCGGAAACTTAAAACTGCAAGCGACAAATTTCGCTAACAAATTAGACGTATCCTGATTAAATAATACATGTGTAAAAACGAGGTCGTAATTTTGAATACAATTTGCATCCAATAATTTGGCTGGTATGCTAAATTTTTAATATTCATGCTTTGCATATTATGCTAACGTACCCGCTTGGCTTACTTTTTGGTATTCGTACTTCAAATGTGAAATTCCTTAATTGTTTTCATTATTTTTTACAGTATTAAATGCAAAACGCCAATAAAAATATTCAATGTTTAAAGTTCAAATCCCGAATGATCGATAGACTTTTTTGGTGTTGTCATGTCATTAACTACGTAACTAACCGTCCGATTAGGGCCCTTCTGGCCTCCTCCACTCAAGCGACAGCTCAAGCCGAGGTTCGTGGTCCCCGTCAAGGGGGGACGCCCTAGTTCATGTCGCTACCAGGGTGAACCTTCAGTTCACCCCCGCGTCCGCGTTAAAATGTAGAAGCCCTTCTGGCTAACATTGAGAGACACCACACACAAAAAAAATTCGTAACTAAAAAAATATAATTCATATGAGTTTCGAAAAAGATTTAAGTTATTTCCTTTCTTTTTATCCATATAGTTTTCAAGTCATACTATAATACAATAGAGAACATGAGAAAATATAAATTACTAGCTTTCCGCTCGCGGCTTCGTCCGCGTTTTCAAAGAAATCCCGTTCCCGTAGGATTTCCGGGATAAAACCTATCCTATGTCCTTTCTCGGGTATCAAAATATCTCTATACCAAATTTCATGCAAATTGGTTCAGTAGTTAAGGCGTGATTGAGTAACAGACAGACAGACAGAGTTACTTTCGCATTTATAATATTGTATGGATTACAAAAATTTACAAAAATAACTATTCACTTGAACCTTTCTTCTATACATAACATACTTTTCTCAAATAGAATTTTCTCTTAGGCTGGGAGATAATTTGATAATACGAAATGTCTGCTACGGTACTCCTACGCAAAAGCTTACGTCTGTTAAATTAAAAACGTCTTGCGCACCTTCCTCTTTGTGTTTTAGAAATATATTTCTCTCATTATATTGCATTAGCAAAGCATGAATGATAATGCCATAATAATTTATGCTTAAAGAAAAATACTAATAGCTGAACAAAGGAAATTATTAATTCATAGAAAATGGGAAACTTATAATTTATAACGCAAGATGTCTCCACATGACTTTATCGTACTTATAGATAAACTAGCTGTGCCCGCGACTTCGTCCGCGTGGAATAGTGACTGCATAGTAGGTAGTTACTACTTAACTTTTATTGAATAAACACGTACTACCATAAATAATTAAACGAACTGTTAGTAAAATTTATTACTAAACTGAGCTAAAAAATAAAAATAAATTCCTTCCTTGTATGGATGTCTTTGACAATATATATAACCGTTTCTACGAAAAATCTATTTTTTCATTCGTTGATCTCAAAAATAAAAATTCCAATCACCAGAACGACAGGAAATTTTAATAATTCATTTTTAATTGTGTTTTGCACAATTTTGTTAAATATTACGACTGGATGAAAATTTTGTTCGTGGTCGTCGTCGCCGTTGGTAAGGTGAACAAATCCTTATCAAAACATCATACGCTTAAGACAATAATATACATGTATCTGTATATAATAATATATAATTAAGATACTAATATCGATAGCGGATTCTATTCCTTTGCGTTTTGACGTTTGTCTCAGCGCTCAGATCTTTCCTGTCTCACGCCGTAGTAACTAAACCGTTTAGACCGTGCAATAAAAATTAAATAAAAAAAAAACTCAACGCAACGAAGAAAAGTGCATAGAAAAAGGAAAAAATGTTGTGTGGTTTTATGAAACCACGGTAAAAGTGAAACTTAGGCACAAAATTATCGTATTTGTACGATAATGACTCCGAACACTGCTTTATACCTACTCGGCAGCCGACCGTCACGCGACATGCGCTACACAGACCAAAAAGTTTGAGACGATGTAATAAAAGTTTCACTAATTTTACAAACTTCCCGAAGATCTTTAAAAATAAATACCATTTTAAATATTTATAAAAATAAAAAAACAAAGTCATCGGGGCTGCCATACCATATACCATCATTATCATATCATATACAATTATATTTTTTTTATAATGGTACTTAATTTTAAAGATCGTCGGGAAGTTTGTAAAATTATTATTTATTCCTTTTCCTTCGTTGCGTTGGGTTTTTCTTTTTAATTTTTAAATTTTTAACTTCGGTTTCTTGTTTTCATGTGATATTTTCAAGTGAGCGAGACCTACCTCTACCTCCATATTACATTCCTACATCATATTGATATCTATAAGTTTGTTGCTCCTTGACATCTTTTAAGTTGGGCCGTAACCGTGCACAAATTGTAATGGATCACAGTGGCAAAAGAAGTGGTATCTTTAGGAAAAAAAATTGCCAAGAGCCAGGCCTATGTGGCTTTGAGTAGAGTTCAAAATTTCCAGGGTGTGGCTATCCTCTCGCTCCCATATCCCCCTCTTCTTTCACAGACTTTCAACCCTTCTCTTTCCACACCTAGTAAATGGCAGAACCGATTTTGATGTAAACCATATTATCTAATTATACCTATATGTACACGTCATATCCTGTCGTTTGATGCTCCATTTGGTTTATTTATCTAACCACTGTCACCCCTAAATGTAATAAACGGATGAACCGATTTCGATAAAACACGTTGCTCTTTTATATTTTGATATGCCGCTTGAGTATATTATTTGACCACATTCGATTATTGTTCATTCCCACTTTCACCGCTGTAATCTAATAAATGGATAAACCGAATTGGATAAAAATATAACTAATATTTTTTCCCACATTCCCGCTTTTACCTCTATATACCTAGGTATAATAAATGGATGAACCGATTTTGATACACTTTATCTAAGAACCAGCGTCGGAAAATATGCTGCCTAACACGCATCTAATTCGTATTACCTGTTAGCGAGCTACGGTGGCACAAACAGACAAACATAGCGGTCAAACACTTATCACCCATCTTTTTGATGGTTAAAAATGGTTAAAAGGGGTTAAAAATATAATACGACATAATTTAAAGGACATTAATTTATGTATAAAATTTACCTAGAAGTAAGCATAATTCTAATTTGACCCCTTCCCCCCCCTACTACCTCAGCTTACCCCCCCACCCTTGGGGACTTTCGATATGATCACCTGGACATTTATAAGGAATAATTACTGTAGCGTATAACAGATAACTTACGTTTTATCGTACACTGTATAGTGTACAATAGAATGCCTTTGCAAATGTTCGCCGTGAATACTTAAATGGTCATAACTTTTTTATTTACAAACCGATTAACATGAAATAAACACTTAATGTTAAATGAAGATTACCACAATATATTAGTGAAAACCGCATCTAAATCGGATAAGCCGTTTCTGAGATTAGCGTGCACAAACATACAGACAAACAGACAAAAAAAATTATAACTACAGTTTTGGGTTTGAGATCGATTTAATAATAACCCCTGCTATTTTTTTTACATATTTTCATTGTACAGACATCACTTTTCTAGAATTTTATTATAATATGTATTGAATATTGATTGACCACGCGCAAGGTTACTAATTTCCACTACATCCTCACGCAAATGAATCTGTAAATAAAAAAAAATCAAAAGATAAGTGTACCTAATTTTAATAAAAAGCTACTAACAAATAAAGTTTTATCAAGAACTAAAGTGACCTTCTTTGGGCGTATAATATAGTCTTGTAAAAGTTATACATGATAAAAATAAAATTTCATCATTTTCTTATTTTGTCATAACTTTAACTAATTAAAAACATGAGTCTAACTATATAATTATAATAAACAATAAATATAAAAGCTACAACTTACCTTTTGTGGGAACGCAAGAAGGCGAAAATTAAAAAAAAGCCGAAGATTTTTAAAAATGTAACCAATGAACACAATCACTGTTATCTACTATGTATTACCCAAAGAGAATACAAATACTACGTCTATTACCTATATAACTGTAACTAACATCAAATAATAAACATCTACCCTCACTTATAAAAATTTAGTATATTCACATGAAATATAAGCGCACCTGAAATTTACTCTGGGAAGATATGAATTATTTATTTAACTTTAAAAAAAAAACAAACTCACCAACATCATAATATTTAAATTATGAATTTCCAAGGAGCGTTAATATTATGTAAATTGATTTAATTTTAATGAAATCTCATAGATGGCGCTGTTTTAAATTTGTCTTTATACTACTAAGATTCATTATACTGTTTCTCTGCCAAAATTACTTAAATGATGTAGTTTTTATAGTGTAAAGGTAGACAATAGCATGGCTTACTCAAAAACAACATTTAAACATGAGTCTTTATATTGTACGCTGTCGTAGTACACGGAATACGTAAGAAAAATAAAGGTTCACAGCTCCTCCCCCGAAGGTGATAGCATGATAATATGTATATAACAGCCTGACCCGACCTGCTAGTAATATTCATGCAAAATTTGAAGTAAATCCGTGCAGTACTTTCTGAGATTAGCCTGGACAAACATACAGACAAACAGACAAACAGACAAACAGACAAACAGACAAAAATTCTAAAAACTATGTTTTTGGCTTCTATATCGATTATAGATCATGGATTATGTATTCTTTTAAAAAAATATTCAATGTACAGTTTTGACTTTCCTACGATTTTATTATATGTATAGATATTCATTCTATACCTATTTATTTATTTTTTAGTCATTACTAGCTTACCGCCCGCGGCTTCGCCCGCTTTGTCTAAAACCTAATAAATTATATACTAAAACCTTCCTCTTGAATCACTCTTTTTAGTAAAAAAAACCGCATCAAAATCAGTTGCGTAGTTTTAAAGATTTAAGCATACAAAGGGACATAGAAAGCGACTTTGTTTTATACTATGTAGTGATAAATACAAACATATTTAGATCACCTATATATAGGTCAACTCCGCACATATAAACTTACATCAATAATTCAGAGATTAATAGTTGTGGAACGAAATCACGTATAGCGGTTAATTCACTTTGCAGAGCCTACATATTGTGTTGTGATTATATTAGCAACATTGTTTGTCGATAATTCCCTTAATTTAGGTAATGATTCTCGTGTGTACAACCCATATTGGCGTAGTATTAGGTACTATGTTGAGTTTACCCTATATATTTCGAATTTCTTATACTCTCTACTACTAAGGATAACAAAATAATTGCTCTTAATTTATTCTTTGATATTCAATTGTTCTATTAGTCTAGTACATTGGTAAATAAAGTGTAGAACCCACTTGCTCTGGAAAGAAAAGACAAGTAATAAGTGCGAGGGACATGAAAATTTAAGACTTTTTTATCGTAGATGAGTATTCGTTTAAACTTTAAAGCCAGGCCAACGTTGACTAAATACGAGTATCTATTTAACAAAGTGTAATCTAAAAACTAATTTTTATATTATAGCTTTCACCAATTGCGATAAAATTGTATGATAAGCCACTACATTATGACTATTTTGCTTACTTTTTGACTAATTTGACATTCATAAATTAACAATTAACTATTTGTAGTGTATATGCTATCAATGTCTCAAGCAAATAATTTCAATTTTGTGTACATTTAAATTTAACACATATCAAATAAACCGCGTAGTCAAACGTAGGCCTATATCACCGGCAATTAACACATAATTGCTAATACTTCAACTAGTGCGTAAAGCACTTATTTGTTATTATGATGATTTTCCGCACGCTAAATTATGTTTGTGTTACAATTTTTCGAATGCTTTAGTAAACGATTGCCTAGCGACAACACTGAACACTGCCATTGTAACATTTACAATCGGTTCGTGTAATTAAATGTGCATAACTCATAGCTACGAGTAAAACTCGACAACGGATTGACCAATCTGCCTGTTTTTGAACGTTTTTATTAAGACGCAGGGAAGGTTTTTGTGGAGGGAAAACACGAAAGGTCAATAAGGAAGAATAACGTCTGCAGCTAGTCTATATAAAAAATGAATGGCCAAATCTGTGGCTAAGCGTAAAACTCGAACGGCTTCACCAAGCCGGCTATTTTTTTACGTTTTTCTTATGACACAAGAAACGTTCAAAACATGAAAACAGGGGCAATAAAGCAGAAATATTCCTAAGTCGTTGCAGGTCTGTAGCCCCTTTATTTATTTTCAATTAAAACTTCCGAGATAGTGATTACATAACACAGAAAGAAAGACAGAGAACTCTATATTTAACAAAGTTTCACTTCAGTCACGTGTACGGCTGCACGTGCAATTTTTGTCTTGAAATCCCTGAGTGTATTGCGTAGATTAGAAGAGATAACCAGGCGCTTACAAGAGAGAAAAATAACTTTTAGATGCTATTACTCTACGATAAATCTATCCTAATATTATAAAGTTTAAGAGTTTGTTTGTTTGAACGTGCTAATCTCGGAAACCACTGGTCTGATTTGAAAAATTATTTCGGTGTTAGATAGCCCATTTATTGAGGAAGGCTTTAGGCTATATATCATCACGCTAAGACCAATAGGAGTGGAGCAACGCGGGTAAATCCGCGGAACTCAGCTAGTAAATTATAAGTTCCGTTTGCGATGTTAGCATAAACAGCTTTTACTAAAGACTATTAAATATTAATATTTTTGCCTGTAATATCTTAAGTACATAATGTCTTACGTAATTATACATGGTATAATTATAATAAATAGGTGCATGGTACACTTCAACCAATATAATATTAAATTAAACCACACATTAATTCCAACAGGGTTTGTCATATTATTACGAACACTATCAATATAAAATTTACATGCAACATATTGTAAAGGTTGACCGATTACATGTAAATGGTTCATATTGGTATAGTGCACTGATTCTATTAGCATTTGGTCGCGCCCTGTGACGTCACATTGCGCGTGAGTACAGCTGTGTTACGCCCGTTGTGAACAAATTACTACCTTGCTATAGGTCATTTGTAGGGTTGCCTGTATCTAATTTCAAACGAGAAATTTGTGTATGTATGTATTAGATTCGGGTTGTTGTTGATAGTGATATACTAAATTTTTCACTTTTTAGGTTTAAGAAAAATGTTTCTACGTGGCTAGTTGGATTCATTTCAAAAATACTTACTATATAATATAAGTAGGACATTTTTAATCATCATAAATTAAAATTGTCATACTGCATACATTTTATTCAATCGTTATTTTTATCGTTACGTATTAAGTTTATGTTACTTTTAAATAAACGAAAAAAATGAAAATTTCTTATCAATTATTACAATAAATTATCTAATCGATTGCACTACAATATAATTTCGCTATGGTTTAAGGTCCGATAACTTAATAGGATTAAATTATTATCCCAGTTATGACAGTTGTCAACCCTGAGCCATACATTTTCGATTATGTAAGGCCTGGATTTCAGTCGCTCGAAATAATCTTACCTTATTAATCGTTCAAATTATAGTATAATTCGTTTCGGTTCAAAATTATAGACTAAATTTTATATAGTTTATGCGTATATGCGTACTTTATTACAATAAAATCTATTTGGAGTACTTACCCTGTTTAATTTGTAATGTTACACCAATACTAAAACCAATAATAAAAGTTACGCGTTATATTTTGTTTGTAGTAATTTGTTTCACTTCGTAGAATTCCCTCATAAATTCTTAAAATCTTAACCCCTCGAATATTATAATCACAAAAGCAAATTCAAAAGCCATAACAATTTAATATTTCCGCACTTTTTCAGGCGAAATACCTCGAAAGTGAATCCGTAGAAATCATAAATAGCTTGACATTTCCCCGGTGAAATTAAAACTTTTCCCGAATTAAACCGCCCGCCGCGCCGATACGAATGTTCGTAACTCGAAAATTTGTTTACAATTTATACTATCCGATCTCGTTATGGTGTTGACGACCATCCGATATCGGAACATATAAAAATTACTTTGTGCCGACATTTTATTTATGACTATATATCCTAATTTTAGCTATTGATGGAAAATAACTCTTTCAAGTCGATTTTAAAAACAGGGAACTGTAAAAAAACGGAAATCTTCGATACTTCGTTACTAATTGCAGGTATTTTTGTAGACGGAACCACAAACATACTCTACTTAACAGAGCATAAAAATAATACAAAAATAACCGTTTAGCAAATTGAAATAGCACCTTCCTCTACGATGCAATATCCCTTCCGAAGAATTGAAAGAATCACATTAAAGACATCGCAATATCGTATCGGACGGTGTAAAGAGCGCTAACTCGACATTTTATAAGTTTTCCTTAAATAAGATCCCAAGAGCCTTTGTTTTATTATTTGTTCAGCGAAAACAACCTTCCTTTTGACAAATAGCGGTATAATTAAGCTGCGTGCGGCGGTTACTAACTACTTTTCTATTCATTTTGAAGCAATTTCGGTCGGTTATCGTATCAACAGATGCTTGATAGCTTAATCTGGTTTCTATAATGAATAATAACACTGTCTTTGTACTTATTACTAAAACAATCTGTAGTTAAGAGATGCTATCAAAATGTTTGGCCTGTCCTTTTTAAATGACCTTTGAGTGTTGATATTGGGTTTAAACAATAAACATATCACAATAAGAACCTCTAAATCTACATTAATACTACAAAGATGAAAGTATTGATTTTACATATTATGTGTTAAAAATGAAAAACTAATTATCCGATTTGAACATTCTTTCACGTTTTAAAAGCTACGTAATTTATGAGTGACATAGGCTTATTTACTTTTTTATCCCTGTTCAAACCGTGCGGAAACGAGGCCCTTACTTAAATAAAATATAAACAATGAATTTAACAGTTTCCTAAGCTATATATTACATATATTATAGCTATATTAAATCGAAGTATCACCGTATGTGTCCTGTATTCTAGAATTCAGTTAATCTTAATATCCTATAATCAATTTCCATCAAGGTATTGGGAACACATCGAAATGTCATTAACCTTCTCCTAGCAACAAAAAGACACCTAAGTAGTATATCTTTAACAATATACATGAACAAATTCGATTGAAGGAATCGTTATAATATTGAAACTATATGAATAGGAACATTAAATGTATCGAAATTGCTATTACTCTATGTTTCAAAAATAGACTAATGAATTAACAATTGATAGATTTGATTTAATAATAATTGCACTTAAAACTCATGAAATTATTGTATTATCACCGATCCTTGATAAGTGCTCAAAGTCTAAGGGCGCGTTCCCACTATGTCGTAACGACTAATTTATCGTTCGACGACTGTCGTCTCTACCTGTTCCCATTATAACGATTGTTTGTCGTCAACATTTTTTATCGTTTAGCGACTGTCGTATCTAGCTGTTCCCATTGGATCGCGACGACATTTTATCGTTTCCTGGCAGTCGCTTTGTCGTTTACACATCATCAGCAAGCTACAAATCTAGTCGCCTCTGCGTTCGCTTGGTGATTACTAGTGCGTTTACTCTCCTGAGTTCAATGGACGTCATAGAGTTGCCGTCCACGATTTTTTATCGTTTTACGACTGTCGTGCTTGCCGTTCCCACTGTCACGACAAAGTGTCGTCACTGCAAAAACTGTCGTAGACGACAGTAAATTGTGTCGTTCTAAATGTGAACACCTCCATTTAAACATATAAGCCACGACACTTAAAACTACACGATTATCTGTCGTCACGACACGGTGGGAACGCGCCCTAAATTAAATCTGTCCGTTTCAAGTGTGCCATAATCGAGTCTTAACTCGGTTACATACAAACATACAGGTGAACTAAAAAAGCGTGTTAAATATACATTCGAATGCCATGGGTACATGTAACTGTAATAACCAACAATCCAATTCCATAATACTTTAGTACATAACAATAGGAAAGCACTATTTCCTGAGATATAGGTTATGACCTACTTCAGAGGACGAGTAACAATATCTACCGCATTTGATGGCTAATACAATTTATTTTCATTTAATTTTCCTAGAAACTCCGGTCGATGGTTTTATTTAAATAAAACCAAGAAATCTATAATGAAGAAGCTGAAGAGTTTGTTTGCTTGTTTGTTTGAACATGCTAATCTCAGTAACTACTGGTCCGATTTGAAAAATTATTTCGGTCTTAGATAGCCCATTTATCGAGGAAGGCTATAGGCTCTATAATATAAATTATCACGCTAAGACCAACAAGAGCGGAGCAGTGCGGGTAAAACCGCGGGGCATAGTTAGTCTGATATATTAGAATACCTACTACATTATGGCAAATCGTTCATATAACTGTTAAGAATATTAATTGAAATAATTTACATCTTTAAAGGACTAAAATATTAAATTTTCGTTCACAAAATAGCTTGTTATATAACAAAGGTTTCGTTAAAATCTTCATCATCTGTACAAAATAGGTACAAAATTATAGCATCATCACTATCACTACATAGTATAAAACAAAGTCGCTTTCTCTGTCCCTATGTCCCTTTGTATGCTTAAATCTTAAACTACGCAACGGATTTTGATGCGGTTTTTTGACGTGACAACGTCTTATAATTCGATATAGCCGGCTGCACGCACGAAAAAACATGACTCATGCGGCGTTACCTCGCTCTGAGGCGTTCCACGTAAGGCTTGAAGTGCAAGCAAGAGCGCGGAACAAGCGACAAAGAAGCACAATCGGAAGTTGTCACGTTCAACTATCGTCAGTAAACCGACTTTACAGACAACCAATTTTTTTTAATAGATAGAGTGATTCAAGAGGAAGGTTTTAGTATATAATTTATTATGTTTTAGACAAAGCGGGCGAAGCCGCGGGCGGAAACCTAGTAATGATTATAATATATCCCAGTAGAATAAAGATTAAAATAGCTTGCCTTGTTCACAGTCAGGCAATATTATTAAATTTGCATGTCTATATTAATTGTTCCATTGGTGGTTTTATTAACAAATTAAATATATCAGTTGTATAATAATTAGTGTCCGACCGAACTTTCGGTTTCGGTTTCGGTTTCGGCCGAGTTTCGGCCAAAAATCAAGTTTCGGCCGCAGTTTCGGTTTCGGCCAAAATCGGCCGAAACTTTTGCCGAAACCGAAACTTATTTCGCAAGTTCAGTGAACTTAGTTCACACACGTTCACGCTCGCCTAACTTCATTTTCCTCGGCAACGCTTTGGCGGACGCTGTCAAAGCGTTGGTTGACCCACGCTGGTGGAAACAATTTTTGATTATCTATGTTGAGATTGGAACTGGGTGTAATAGTAATTAATAATTATTATTGACGTGACAACGTCTTATAATTCGATAGAGCCGGCTGCACGCACGAAAAAACATGACTCATGCGGCGTTACCTCGCTCTGAGGCGTTCCATGTAAGGCTTGAAGTGCAAGTGAGAGCGCGGAACGAGCGACAAAGAAGCACAATCGGACGTTGTCACGTTCAACTATCGTCAGTAAACTGACTTTACAGACAACCAATTTTTTTTATATAAGAGACTGATTATTCTTCTAAGTACAAATACCAATCCAAAGTATTCTTTAATAAAGAGAAAGATCTCAAAATACCAAAACTTAGTATTTAAAGTAACAGTAACAATTACTGATTTGATTTAGATGACTGATTTTACTGAGAACTTAATTAGAAAAAAAATAAAAAAAATTAAAATTGTTATTATTAATACCTATTTAAAAAATATTTTTATTTTATTTTATATTAAATAAATGATTACAACAAATTTAATATATGTACTGTGTTTTCATTTCATGCCCTAATTAAGGCAAGATAATAGGTAAAATGCACCAAAGTTCAGTATTTTTAGAAATTTCATACTTGACCACGTGAGTTTCGGTTTCGGTTTCGGTTTCGGCCGAAACTGAAGCCACGGCCGAACATTCGGTTTCGGTTTCGGTTTCGGCCTGGAAACCAGTTTCGGTCGGACACTAATAATAATACGAATTATTTTCTGACACGGTTTCGTTGCCAATTGCTTTATTCCACTTTTCCGTAGGTATGTACATATTTGTAAATACTAAACTAGAAACGGAACAGATAACTTTAAAAGTCATAGAACAATAGTTTAAGTTATTGTATATGTTCTAAAAATTTAAACAAATTGAGAGAAAAATCAATTAAATATTACTCTTTATCACGGTAAATAAATGCAATTTTAAAATTCGTATTATATTCAGATAAATAAACAATGATCTTACCGAAAAGATTTAAAACACCTAGTCATTCATCATTATGAAGGATAAAAAGAAAAGCTGACAGTAATTTTATAAATCATGTTTTTGTTGGTGAAGTGGCGTTGAATACAAGTGGCCTCTTCAACAAAAGAGCGCATATTTCTTGGAAATAAATGAATTTAGATTCACTTGAGCTTTGTTACGATATATAATTAAAGCAGTGTTAATTCCTATGTAGAAAAAGGACAGAGCTATATAGGTCGGGTAGCGCTATCCCTTTCCCATACTGGAAGTAAATCAAGTAATACTGCTATAAGACGTCGTGGTAACCTCCTTGATTTTTATAATTTGGTTGGATGATACAGAATGATTGAATGTAAGCACATGTCCACAGACTATAAAAGGTAAAATGAAAATTAGTTATTCGTTACAAAAGTGAAAAGTTCAATGACCCTAATTGTACAGAAATATTTTTTATCTAAATTGAAAACAAAAAATACGAGTTGTCCGATATTTTTGGGAACAGTTATTTTCTCTATGTACTCTTAATTCTCTGTAGTACGCGATCGAAGCAGTACTTAATCATTGTATAAAATGCCTCATTAAATATTACGAGATTTTGAGAACGACTTTAAAAGATCGCAAAATGCCTAGAAGGAGCATCAAATCAGTCCTAAAAGCATAGACAGTCTCACATCTTCAAGGCTTCAAGTGGAATGTGATGTCGCAACGGATTGCAAACCGCTGCTTGCAACCGGATTCCAGCTAAATCCAAAATACACTTATTATAAACCCTTATTAACTAAATCATACATTTTTATTGAACCAATTGATTTAAAACGCAATAACGTCTTTAAGACGCAAGTTGGAAGTGTGAAGTTTTAGTTATAACCATGCAGGAATTTTATTTGAGTTTTATAAGTTTTTATTAACTACCCTTTTTTCTTGCATTTAAAATCAAACAAGCAAGTCGCGTAGCGAGCCAGGCGAGTCAGCTTTTTAAAGCACGTGTGTTAACATTGATTCTATTAAAAAGTTTAGAAATTTAAAATAAAACTGGCCATGAAAAAATTGCCCATTATGAATAAAACCTCCATGCTAAAAAATCGCGCAATTTTCAAATTTCGAATTTTGGAATTCGGGGCGGTCGCGTAACAAATCGTGTTACCATGATTGTTTGAACATGGATTCCTATTGGCGTTGTGCAACATCTATTAACCTAGATTTACATAATGGGATTATCTGTAAGACACCGCCTATGGTCACGCGACAAGAGCAAGGCCTGCGTTAAACTCATTACGCTTACCCCCTAACCCCGCCGTTATGAATTTTAAATAGACGTGTTGGTTTTACTGAAGATTTGCAAACGCAATTTACAAAAATAATTTGGAAAATCCAAAAGTGCACGCCTCATAATTTTTTTTTAATAAATATTTATTAATTATTATTTTTGTTTATTTAATAACAATTAAACCACATCGAATCAGACCCTGAAAAATGAAAGGGTTCTATTCCTGAGCATACTCAAGCGTAAGAGAAAAAAAAGACTCGATTAGTAAAGTATTTCGGTCGCTATCGTGTTAACAAGAAAAAGGATCCGCACATACAGACACACGGACGTCCAAGACAGAACTTTTTTAAACTGTTTTTTAACTAGTTTAAATAACAAAAATGACATCAAAAATATCATGAACGTTAAAAATAGTGTTTTTTCTTAATATGTGTGTGTATGTATTATCTTACAAGTGCAATGTATGATACATAAAGACATTTTAAGTTTGAAAAATCAGATGTTTTGCGCGAAGTGACAGTAGTACCCACCTCAACGCTTCGCTTATGAGGCGTGCAATAACACGCAGTTGCTAGAAAATGTATCTAATTTTTGTGAGATTTTTTTCAAGTTTTTGTATACAGTGTGTTAAGAAAGTAGATCACATTTTATGTATAATGAAATTAATATCTCCTTTGAAAGATCTAAATATAAGCTGGCTTCAAAGGACAACCCACATGGAAATCATTTTAAATCGCTCGCTAAATCGATCTATAAATATTACATTTTATAAGCTTTAAAATTGTCAACGCCAATTAAAAGTAACGCTGAACAGTTCGTTTCGCAATTTTAAATCAACCGTTCTCAGTTTTTGAACCGTGTTTTTGTAAAAAAATATATCATCCGTCCAACAGTATAGTATGATAATCCGTCCAATTTAAATTGACCCCGCCTAAACCTCACTCTTCCATAGACATACAAAGAATCGAGAGCTCTTTTAAAAACGGATATGTTTATTTTAAAATAAATCTATTTTACGACAGCTATTGTAATTTAGGTTGTATTCAATGGACATAAAGTTGAAAGTGGATGAAAGATCTCGACGTTATAGAGGAGGATGCAAAATGCGTTAAACTAAGCGACAGTCGTGCAGAAAATTACAATATGGTATAACGTTCACGATAATATTAACATGCAATGTTTATTTTAAATAGAGAACATCAAATAGTGGTAGCTGTTATCGTTTCAGTTATATAAATTTATTTAACTAGCAACCCTTAACGATAAATATAAAGTTTTCTTCTCTTAGCTGTTGCTAATGTTTATCTTAATGTTTCTAATATCTTAGACTCTCTCGGTAAATGAATGTGCTTTGAAGATAGTGCGTTGAATTGGACTGCGTCTACTCCATATACTAGGTTACATTTTATCTTGTAGGAATTAAAATATATGGAAGAAGTGTTTTATATAATTTAAAGAAGTTTATTAACAAGGTTTGCTCGATTATAAATTTAAAACGAACAATCGTTTTCCAAAATAAGCATTTTTACGCCACACCAAAATAAGAAGCAGGTGGACCATTTACTGTTAAATTTAATGATCGTTTCCGTACATGTTTTATTTTATTAATAATAATAATTTTATATTTGAATGAATTAAGTAAACATCTTGATTTCCAATAAATAGCAATAACACCTGATGGTGACCATCAGGTATTGCGTTAGCAATATGAAACAAGCTTTTTATTAATGTTTCTCCTATAGATTATATTATATTTGTAACAAAAACTGTGTCTACATGAAAATGGAATCGACTAGTTATGATTTCCCTGTAGTATCGACCTTACGAATTCCAGATTCATAGAAACTAATGAAAATTGTTTACAAAAGAAAACACTAGAGCACGCTTGAAGACTACGGCCTAAATTCAAGTATTTACATTATATTATTGCCTTTTGAATTACGCTAAAATAATCTCTCCTGTCGTATATTTAGTGACAACAAAGTATAAAGAACAGGTGGATACTATAAATCTTCTTATTTATCGTCGGGTTAGAGGTCAACTAGGGCCTTAGACAAAGTAACAATTACAAAACGATAACGAAGTTAGAAATCGCAAAAATGTATGGGATTGACATTAGATAGACCACGTGATCTAACGCGGCGTATGTCAATCCCATACATTTTTGCGATTTCTAACTTCGTTATCGTTTTGTAATTGTTACTTTGTCTACTGGGCCTAGTTCGCAAAGTAACCGCCCAAAGGCTAAAGGACAGCTGTCGTAAGCGATTTTTCCATGAGGCATTGTTGAAACATACCTTTAAACAACGACGTCGTTTAAAACGAAATTAAGTGTTTGTTCTTAGAAGCGGTAAGCAGTGGTGCAGTTTCTCATAATAGCTCTATAGTTAATTCTTAAAACTGTTCCTGTAATCTTCACCGATCGAGTATCGTTGCGTTTTAAAGGAACTTTTGTCATTAGAGACACGATGTTACCAATTTAAAAAATATATCGCTTCTAAAACGCTTCCAAATCCTCACCTATTAGAAATTGATAACAACAAACTGTTACTAACAATATGATAATTTTGTACTCAAAATATCGCAAATTTTGGTCACAATCTTGTTTATGGCGCTACATTGATTATAAATTCAACTGTACCACAGTGTACAGAGCTTGTTGCCTTAAGTCTAGTATTTAATAGTCATACTGTGACCTAACGACCTAAATGACTTGAAGGATATTCACAGCTGACGCATGAACTTCGTTGCTACCACGTTGTTACTCATTGAATGACAAGATAGTATGTATTAAATCATTGCTATGAATAGTAAATAAACAACAAAATTGAATAATCGTAATACGCAATTTTAAAAAGGAAAAAGGGGCACGTTAAATGCGTAGGCAAATGGCGTGGTCATTCAGTTGGTTAGGAGGCTTTTCTATAGCGCTAACGCTAAACGCTAAATAAAAATATTTCTAGCTATGACTGGGCACTAAAAGCTTGTAACATATCCACAGTGGATCGTTTGCCAACAAACCTATGGGAAATGCCAAAAAGAGACAAGAGACTATACTTTTTCATGGAAGAAACATTCGTATTCTATGTTTAATTGAATTCTGGTGGGTATTAGACGTGAAGACCAACACGTAAGAGGGACCAACAGAAATATGTTATATTATCATATCATATAATTTGACACCATAACCATAACCTTGGGATTGTATTTAAGAAAACAAAATAGGATAGACCTGGTAGCATTTTATTTCCTTATTTGCTCAGAATTAGATTTCGCTATATTTGGATGAAATAAATTAAGAACAACAGATTAGATAGCGGCAAAATCTCGTTCTTTTGTGACAAAAAGTTATAATTTGCAATATGATTTGTTTTTTCTACTGTAATAACTGTTATGGCAAAAGACGAAATTTTGTTTCGGTCAGCAATATCTTCAATGCTAGAAGCTTCTTGTGGGTACTTCTTTAAGATAAAAAATTAAATTTTAAACTTTGTGCCCGTAATCAGGTTATAATACAAAAATATCTTACTCAAATCGGTTAGTAATTCAGTTTTCCTCAAAGGCATTAAAACTCTATTGAACTCTTTATCAGCCTGCTTTCTATTCCTTTGTCCATTTATGTCGTATCGCTATTGTTGACAGAGGGCGCTAGAATCGATAAAGGAATCCATTTCAAATGAAATCTTATACACTTAGCATAAGGTATCATTTTCAATAACCTTTATATTCAATGTATACAAGAATGTTTATGTGCTAAGGATATTTTTGATTTATGTCTTTGAAAATAGAGTTTGTATTCTATTGTACCAAATATAGATAAATGGTCGAGACGTAAGAACGTGCGGCATTCTTACTCAACCTGTAAATGTCAGAGAAAAAGTGGATATTTTTTTCACAAAGGGAATTACTATTTAGTATTTACGTTATGAAGAATTATTAAAGAACTTTGTATTATTTGTCTGGGGTACACATATTTTCTTTGCTATTTGACTTCGAAAGCAATTTTACCAAAGAAACAAAAATAACGATAACGTCGTAACAATTACATGTAAACGATGTAAATAATATGCAGAAGCTGATATTTCTCAAACAAAAATACATTCACATTCTCAACAGATAGTTGTTTTCTTAGAAATGATGTTATTATGTTACAATACTCACATACGAGTAGGTAAATAATGATATGTGTATTGTAAATGTAAATACCCACAAAAAATACTTCTCGTTTTGAATTCACGACTTATTTTATAACTTGTAAATACTGACGCACTTGGTACACTGTAAAAAAGACAAATTTTGTGATTGATAGATATTATACCTTATTAGCTTTCCGCCCGCGGCTTCACCCGCGTTTTCAAAGAAAAACCCGCATAGTTCCCGTTCCCATAGGATTTCCGGGATAAAACCGATCCTACGTGTTAATTCAAGTTTCCCTCTATATATGTGCTAAATTTCATTGTAATCGGTTCAGTAGTATTTGCGTGAAAGAGTAACAAATATCTACACATACCTACACATACATCCATCCACACAAACATTCGCATCTGTAATATCATAGTCTATTAGTCTACATATGTATATGGATATGTTTATACCGTAAACATTTTCCCCATACAATAAGGTGTTATACGCATTACATGTGTAAACAAATCGTTCTTATAAAAGAACTGACCGTCTAATTATAATAATTATTTTCACAAATTCGTATATCACGAGTTACATTGCACGAATCATTATATTACCACAAAAGGTATAACAATGCGAGTTTTTCAACTGTTTTTATCAGATCGAATTATAGTTTGAATGTCACATTGAAAGCTTATGATTTATAAAGCGCGTCACACACGGTGAAGATACTATAATATTTTATCTTAAGATATTGTAATATTTTATATTACAGTATCTTAATGTATCCGGTATCAGCGTTCTGACCATCATTTTTCTTTTTGTCATTGCGTACTAAGACCCCTGTAGAACCGCCATCCTGTTACAAATGACCCACAAAATTTCGGGTCATTTGTAACAGGATGGCGGTTTGAATGTCACATTGAAAGCTTATGATTTATAAAGCGCGTCACACACGGTGAAGATACTATAATATTTTATGTTAAGATTCTCTACTATAAAATATTACAACATCTTAAGGTATCCGGTATCAGCGTTCTGACCATCATTTTTCTTTTTGTCATTGTGTACTAAGACCCCTGTAGAACCGCCATCCTGTTACAAGATAAAAAGTAAAACAACTAAAACCCAACTACGACAAAAACGACGCTGAAAAAGTATAAAACAAAAGTTAAATTGATGAACTAATAAAGAAGCTATGAACGAAAAGATGTGAATTATATGCAATCAGCCCATGAATACAGGTAAAGTCACAAGCAAATGCTAGTAATATATATATATATTCAAAATGTGCAAGTAAAAAGCTTTCAAATGATACCAAACACGGCATATTTATCTTAACTTTATTTTTTTACGCTGTATGTTTTGTCCGCTAGAGGGCGCCACATTAGATTTTGTGAAACCCCATATAGCCTATAACCAGCGGACAATTAAGACGCTTCTAATGATATGTCATTTGTCGAATTCTGAAAAAAAAAAAAAAAAAAAAAAAAAAAAAAAAACATACATACATACATACATACATACATACATAGCCTGTCAAAATCATAACCCTCCTTTTGCTTTGCCGTAGTCGGGTAACAAATGACCCGAAATTTTGTGTCAGTTTAACATAAAATATTATAGTATCTTCACCGTGTGTGACGCGCTTAACGCTATAATACATTATACAACATAACAATCATACTAATCCTATCCTATCCTACTAATATTATTAATGCGACAGTTTGTGAGGATGGATGTATGTGTATGTACGTTTGTTACTCTTTCACGCAAATACTACTGAACTGATTACAATGAAATTTAGCACACATCTAGAGGGTAAATTGGATTAACACATAGGATAGGTTTTATCCCGGAAATCCTACGGGAACGTTAACTATGCGGGTTTTTCTTTGAAAACGCGGGCGAAGCCGCGGGCGGAAAGCTAGTGTACAATATTATAGCTATACGAAAGTAAGTCTATTTGTCAGTATATTGAGTTTCACCTTTGAAAGGGAATTGATTAAGTTTTAGGAGATACTTTTGTTTTATTGACAGTTCAATGTTGAAGAAGGTAAAATAGCGATATCGTGAAGTGCTGAAAGCTGGGATATATCGATTTTAAAGTCTAATACTAATTGTATCAGAAATTAATTTTAGGTAAGGTTATGTGTGTGGATAGTTCTTTATACCTAAACCTCGCAGTCATATCAAAGCTTCTTTTGTTAAAATTAGAAGAGGTGGACGACATTTTTTTAATGAACATTAGGAAAGCCTTAAAAGCGCTTCACCACGATCTCGCCTGACAAGCGAAGCTATGGTCAAAGATGGAACGGGCTTGAATCCCTTGTTCTTGTTCTAATCTATACTAATATTATAAAGCTAAAGAGTTTGTTTGTTTTTTTTTTGTTTGAACGCGCTAATCTCAGGAACTACTGGTCCGATTTGAAAAATTCTTTCGGTGTTAGATAGCCCATTCATCGAGGAAGGCTATAGGCATCTATATATATCATCACGCTAAGACCAACAGGAGCGGAGCCACGTGGGTGAAACCGCGGAGCGCAGCTAGTACAATTCTAAAATACTAAAAAACTAAGCATCAAGTTAGGTTATACAGTGACAACATGCACTTTCATCAGAAACGATTATCGTGAGCAGAGCCGGAACAATGCCAAGGTTATATATCGCTGTATTATCACAGGTACAATGGATAAAAATTGTTGTATTTTAGCACTTAAATATAGATGGATTTCATGTAATAACTCTGATGAGATCTGTAAATGAATAATCTTCAAAGTAATGAGTAACAACAAAAGGGCAAAAAACTTTTAACTGTTGTTAAGTAAACAACCAAATAAGACTTCAAACAATTATATTATGATAACATGAAAGGGCAAGTTACTAATTTACTCATATAAAACCCCTCTATAAGAAATGTTGTATTATGTTACAAGACTAATGATTTAGACCTATTTAGTTTCAAACAGAAAACTAAACTCAAAAATATTTTTTACAATTCCATAATAAATAATCCCTGTCTGTTTCATCAATAACAAAAATCTGAACTTAATAGTATTCCAAGATCCCAGAAATTACAAAAAGGGACTAAAATAATAAATATATACAAAGAAAAAGAGAAAGAAACAAACATCGACTGAATCCAGTAAATAGTTCAATAGACGTTGTAGCCCGCTTGTAGGTGGCATTTCTTTGCCAAGATTTCCGCGATTCTACAAGAAATAATCATTGCTTGTAACCTGTATGTTTCATCAATACCAAAACTCTTAACTAAACAATGTTCCACGAACCCATAAAAAAAACAAACACAAATAAATATGTACAAAGAACGAGAGAAAGAATGAAATACCTACTAAATCCAGTGACCAGAGTCTAGACGGAGTAGGCGGCATTTCTTTACTAAGATATTTTGCATTGCACAGCACTTGCTCAAGCGCCTTTCACGGTACGTCGCAAGGCCGTTCGAATGCCGTACTACCTTTGTTTTATCTATGCATATAAGTTACTAGCTTTCCGCCTGCGGCTTCGCCCGCGTTTTCAAAGAAAAACCCGCATAGTTCCCGTTCCCGTGGGATTTCCGGGATAAAACCTAGCCTATGTTAAACGTGGATAATGTAGCTTTCGAATGGTGAAAGAATTTTTAAAATCGGTCCAGTAGTTTATGAGCCTATTCATTACAATCAAACAAACAAACAAACAAACCAACAAACAAACAAAGTTTTCCTCTTTATAATATTAGTGTAGATAGAGATTAGGCTGCGTTTATATGTGCAGCGAGCGCGGTTGAGAGTGTGGATAAAGCTTTATTTTAGGTACTTCTTAAAAATTATTATAAACTACCTAATGTCTACAGCTTTCAAGGTATGTTTGTTAACATTAAGTTTGTTGTTTATATTTATTAGTTTCTTTGTTTTGTACAAAGTTACCTAATGCGAAAGTTTCGTTTCTCTTTAACTTGTATTGTTGTTCTCTTTATACTCTTCATGATTTAAATTATAAATTACTTTTTCTGCGAATCGACGGTAGAACTATACATATTTATTATTTTTTTCTAGAAAACATTCCTATTTAGACGTAAGTATGTATGTATCTTCTTCAGTAATTATATATACCTAAGCTCTATTTTTAAAATAACACGTTTGAATAAATATATCTAATATATTTATTCTACACTTTTGAAACAGTTATTATTCCACATTATAAAGCTTGTAAATATCATATTTATGAGTTGCCCAACGCAACTCATGTTTCGCAAAGCAAAACCTAAAATAGTTGAAAACTATAATTTCTCAGTTGTTTACATTGCCCAGCCACCTGCATTACTGGTCCACAGATACCGGTTACACACTACTTATGGTTACTATGTCACTGTTTGAAACTTTCCTTAACAGAAAGCTGCACATAGAAGATAATTCGAGACTAACAAGTAACTTCTATTCATTCACACGGTATATTTATGTTACCAAGATGTACCTACAAAAATTTGTACAAGGGCGAAAGAAGACACATATAAATCAGTGAAGCCTTTGAATAATGAACCTCTTATAATGCATGGTAGAAATTGAAATTCTTTATACCAAAATTACTTCCAGAACATTAACTACATATATACCTACACACTATGACTATAGGTAACTTTTATATCCACTTATTTAATAAATATATATGTATGTTCATTGTTTACAATAAGTAATTCGAATTCGCACTTGTTATAATAAATTTATATAGTTGACTACAATTACAACAATATAAATAAATTGGTAAAGATCAATGTTTGAATATCTACTTGTTTATATTTCGATAACAGTTACTGTAAACAAAACACTGAAAATTACTGAAACAATAAAAATGGAGATACAAAATACTGATCATACTCACGTATAAGAATCTAATTTTATTTATTTTTTCATCGTTAATATATTTTAACCAAAGAATTACAAAATACAAATGCCTGTTCTCGGAATAAATTCACAGAGAGTTAAAAATAGTGATATCATCACATAGGTGACCAGTGACCTGGTCAGCGGTTATCAAGCAAAAATTGCACCAAATGCAAAATTTGTTGCGTGATCGTATAAGTATTAGCATTTTCTGGTTTTAACTAGTTTTTATTACTATCACGTGCCAATATATAGGATAGACGGGTGGTCAAAATTCGACCTTTTTGAACTAACTCACACGCGTTCCACTGCATGTATAGAGATGAACTTAGAGATGAATAATTAAACATAGAGAAGTTCTGCATTGTCATACGGATGAAGCGTTACATGGAGGGGATACTCAAATATACTTCCTATATAAAATAAATAAATTCCTTTTAATCTTAAGTATTAATATGTAACCGATCTTATTTTCCCTTTTTAAGATATTCTATCGATTACAATACAATTACATTGCATGTACATTTGGACATGATTGTTCTTTATTTTCAGACGGCTCTTTCATAGATCTCACACAAATACAATAATCGTGTTCCATGATATTTGTTGCCGCTAAAATATGAAAATTTGTATACAGTACACAATTAAGTATGAGTTGAGGCTTAAATGGGAAAAATGTGAGGATAAATTATTCATAGTACGCTTGAATATTATTTGTATTTTGAATATTACTTCCAATTCTAGCACGATTTGATCTTTCGTATTACAAGTTAATACCTATAAGATATTCTACATATTTCGAGAAAAAGATATTTCCTAGTGTATACAAGCTCATTACCGCGTATTTGCTCACCTGTAGCAACACATCATTTATCATTCTACCACAATCTGTCATACTTTTTGCATGTCAAATTAAGATTTGGTGTACGTATGTGGAACATGTATATTTTTTGTTTAAAAGTACTTATTTTTGTTGATATACCTTTTCTTGAAAGAAAACATAAGAATCCCGGATGTTAAGGAATCAAATAAAACCATGTAACATCTACCAAACTTAGTGGATAATGATCTTAAATCCTCATATGACAGACAGACAGAGTTACTTTCGCATTTATATTATTAAGTATGGATTTATTGTTGTGTTTGATTTGTATTGTCCTATTCTAATTGTATTGTGTGCTAATCGTGTTTATTGCAATTTTGTGGAGACAAAAGATTTCTTTCTTTCAAACAAATATGGGCTAAATATGAAAATATCTTAAATTCTCTTTTGGTACTAAAAGGTCAGAATAAAATGAAAAGGAATATTCGCAATGTTATTGGGACCTACTTTAAATAAAATTTAATGCCTGTTTTTGGGTTAAATTTCAGTCAATAACACCTTAATTAGTAAAACTTTTGTAGTTTCGACTTGGAACTTGGTAAAATAATTTATGTAAGTACATAAATTGCCTTTAATGAATTTATGAAAACTGAAAGCAATAATAAAATAAATAATTCAATTTGTATTTTTTTAGTATTAATGAATATAAATCATAAATACTCGATGTAATCAATTAACTAAAATCGGTTGTTGCGTGCGTTTTATGCGAGATTAATTCAAAATTATTATCAACATACATATATTATTATATAATCATAGTTAGATTCGACAAAAAAATAAATTTCGTTCTTTCATGAACAGTACTAAAATTTTATTAGACATCGTTAGTTATTAATAAGGTATAAAATCCCGTTTACACTGTTTTAATCCAACGTTAATAAAGTAAAAATGCTTCTTAATTTTATTTGGTAGTATACTTTATGAGATATGAAAAGAAGACAGCATGAAAAGGGGCTCAGTTGACACGGTCCACAAAGGAGGATGAAGGGAAACGCTTACATTGTAAAATCTGTGTATTTAGATTATTAGAAACTTTAATACACTTTTATTAAATGCCCTAGAAAGATTTTGTGAGCAAGTGAGTTTTTCTTCTTTTTCCTTTGGATGAAACTACACAGAATATGTAACTTGAGTGATATTTTATAATCGGGTTTTAACACACTTTAAACGAGACATTTAATTCAAACTTTGAACACTTATTAAGGATCGGCAATACAATAATTTAATGACCTGTTTATCTTACTAATCACAATTAACAAAGGAAAAAAACTGTGATTTATCTAAATTTATTTTGTTAAGAAAGGATGTATCGATCTAAACATAATAATGAAATTCAATAGCCTGAACAAACACATCATATGACCAGCTAGTAATTATTCTAGTGAGATTCACTCCATGGCGTCTGTTGGGCGGTACTCGGATAAAAAGCAGTTCATGTCATTCAGGTCAACCTATTTACATATAAAATAAGGCTTAGGGGTTTTTCAATTTTATATCCTAGCTACAGTATACAGTATAAATTATAATACAAAGGCCTGAAATCTAATTATAAAAAATAGACATTCCGGTTCATTTTTTTTTAATCTAAATTTTTCAAAACCTATATAGTTGAATAATCGAAGGAATGAATGTTATTTGCGTCCTCAAGTATTTGGGATCTCACGCCCTAAAATCCTACTCAATACATGTTATATCCAACACAATCCCCTTTTCAACGAAACTATTTTAAAGTTTCGACTTATTTCATTCACGTACTAAAAGTTACCAACTGAAATTACTCGCAGAATTGTGTATTTTACATACTAAATACCGTCGTTATTCTCAACAATTTACATATAATAAAAAAGGTACAAACTTTCCGATAAGCGTTTCCAAAAAATGTCTAAAAATTTCGAACCGTCGCATTTTCGTAATAAAATCGTAATTTCGGTTCAGATTAAAACATAAATGTCATTTTCATAAAAAAAAATACATTTTAAATTCATTTTTCTTACACCAAAGCAAAATCTTATTTTTATCCTGACTTAAATCAAAATAAAACAAAACCATACCTATGTATTAAAACTAAAAATACATACTAAAAGTTACACGTGTAGCGAAAGCACTGTGAGATATAATTCAATTTTATCAGAATGTTATGCTTCGTGCATTTCCCAGTACCGTCGTCTGTGAAACCTATCTGTGGAAAAACTCAACATTTACATAGAAAAGGTAATCCGTTTTGACTTTTAAGTTTTATTTGCGGACTATCAATTTCTGTTTCGGGAATCGTTAAGCGTATATATTTTCCTATAATTATCGGGACATTTTTATCAATATTTTAGCTTCTCTTATATGCAAAAATGAACTAAAAATTACATCTGGATTCTGCTTTTTCAAACTTTTTTACTGGGTGAAAATTAACGCCATAGATTAGTTTGGGATCGCACGAAACTATTTAGTATGATATGGACGAAGTCGCGAGTAACAGGATATACAGAGCTAGGATTGCATTAATAGACCGGGAGATACTGACACAAAATTTCGAGTCATTTGTAACAGGATGGCGGTTCTACAGGGTTCTTAGTACGCAATGACAAAAAGAAAAATGATGGTGTGAACGCTGGTACCGGCGGCTAAGTCGCGTGGGCGTTAGTCGAACTCGTCGGAAAATAGCGAAAGTCAAACGATTTGTAACAGTATGGCACTTATTTTTCCTGTAAGTTTGAGGATCAACGAATATAAATACAAAATTTCAAAGATCTAGGTGTTGGAAATCTTCACTTATATAAATTAATAATAAATTTATTTTTCAAGTATGACAGCACTTTTTCCCCCTACTAGAAGTATGGCAAATATAATAATGGTCACATTTTATCAAATACTCTCCAAAAAGCCAAATGCAATACTGGTACAAAAAGATAGGCGAAATAAAAAAAAATTGCAGATTTTCGGCGGTATGGCGACCATTTGGAATCGTCCGAAAAGTATGGCATGGCGATTTTCGTAAATGGCTGAACGACGATGGTTACCTGTGCAAAAGTTAGCTTGGTACAAATGGTTGAATAATTGTTTTTTTTAAATCAACACATTCGCGTCGGTATGGCGGGCTGTAAGTCATACCGGAAAAGTATGGCATGACACTACCGCCTACTTCTTTTTTATGGGCTATCGGTAAATTCTAAAATTTTTGTGTTACAAATCGTTTGACTTTCGCTATTTTTCCGACGAGTTCGACTAACGCCCACGCGACTAACCCACCGGTACCAGCGTTCACACCATCATTTTTCTTTTTGTCATTGCGTACTAAGACCCCTGTAGAACCGCCATCCTGTTACAAATGACTCGAAATTTTGTGTCAGTATCTCCCGGTCTATAATCAGTTTTCATTTTGTTGTTTTCACTGATTACATTTATAACTAACTGTGCCCCGCGGTTTTAGCCGCATGACTCAGCACCTATTGGCCTTAGCGTGTAAATGAAAAGCCTATAGCCCTCCTCTATAAATATCTAATGTGAAATCATTTTTTTCTAATCAGACCCGTGATTCCTGAGATTAGCGCGATCAAGCAAACAAACAAACTCTCCAACTTTATAATATTAGTGTACACGGTCAATATTTAAAAAGCAAACTGCTACCACAAAATAAACATTATTTATACGCGAAATTATATTTAAACTGCAGATTTATCACGGACAGCTATTACTATTATTTTTATTCATAATATCGAGTGTTGCAACAGGTATTTTTATTTTTATATGCTCAAAGCTTTGCGTTGCGCTTTTGCCGTTATTGGATAAAATATTTTCTTTGTTATTACAGCGGGATCGAATAAGGCGCGTAATTGTGGTATAATAATTAATGTTTTGTTTTCAATGTTTAGGATTTAAACAATATCGATTACAAAATAGAAAACTGTAATATAACTCTAAGATAATTTTGTTTGGAGACGCATCTCTATCTTTAAACCTCTTCAATGTAGTAGAGAGAATGTAGATATCGCATGATAAATGACATCCCCAAAAATAAGATGTTTGAGTAGATTGAAGTCAATTTGTGTGGCTTTATTGAATATTAATCTGCTCCTCTTTTAATAGAATGCGATTTTTCATCAGTTATTTCTGCCTTTTCATTATTATTTCCAATGATATTCCAACCATTAAATACCATACTCACCTACCTACATATAACGAGAAGAAAATTCTAAACAAAAACTGAAAATAATTATCTACTAAACGAAACATCTTAAGTGAAGGCCAAATTCCGAACTCAATAACACGAATGTAATTAAAACTTTCATAATAAAATGATCATTATCGTTAACGTGTTACAAACAGCTTACATCATATATTATTAAGTTTATCATCAATTATGTTAGCGTTTAGCAAGTCTGAAGAATTAAATCTGTACATCCTAACAGTAGGATATTATGGACGATGAACATGTACAAGAGAATATAACACATTCAAGGTTCACGAGTGGCTGAGTTGGTCAGGCATCCGCCCCGGAATGGCGCGAAAGGATGCGGGTTCGAGTCCCGCCTCGTGATCGAATTTTTTCTATTCTTTATAAATTTATATTTATAAAGCATTTGAATGCCATAAAACCAAAAATATAAATTCAACATTCAAGGTCTTTAAAATTAATTATTATCACATCATAGTAGAAAAGGTGAATAATTGTAAATAATTTACACAAAGATTTAATCGAGTAAAACAAACTTTGTATTACTTAATTAATGATCATGAAAACTTTTTTGACTTATCGCATAGAAAGAAATTAACACTAAAGAGAATACATGCATGATGCATGTAGCCTAAATTTTAAAAGATATACTTAAATCCTTAGAGTATATATTACAATAGTATAGAGCGAGTGTATTGCACAAATTGCATAGTGCGCATCGTAGGCAGATGAGCTATAGATACTATATAGATGTGTGTGTGACAAATAGGGATGGGTAGGTATCAATTGCGTGTTGAACTATCGATAAGTTATGTAAATAAATATGTATCATAAAGTAAATTTTATGTTCAATAAGTTATTAAAGGAAAAATATTATATGAATAAAGTATAAATATGTAATTTTAAATTTGTTTACCAACTGAATAAAGTTTGTTTATTCCATTTGAATATTAAATATTATATAAGAATTTTTCTTGTATTAATTATAAGTATGTACTTAAAAAAAATATGTTTAATTGGAATATCAGAAAAACGTGAGTACTTTTTAAATAATAAAGTTAATAAAATAAAAGATCGGGTTTAGTGCTATTTTTTTAATAATAAATCAAACAATAATAATAATGTTTTAAAAATGGTAAAAAATATTAAGGAATAATTAATAATTTAAAATGATACCTAATATAATAAATAATATTAATAATTTTTTATTTAATTTTATCCATTCTACTATCAAAATCTTCAAAATCAATTTAGCGGTTCAGAAAATATATCGTAACATTACATACTTTACATTTACACTATAATACTGTGGTGTTTGGTATATACCTCGTAAGTGCAAAAATGGCCATTTTTTGTTTTTTGGCCATCTATACTGATAAAAACGTCCTCTTTCGTTTGGTCTATGTCACATAAGCCTATTGATAGTAGAAATACCTTAAATAGGTTGTATCAAAACCCCTTAAGTACAAAAAAAAATATTTTTATTTGATACAAATATATTAATATAACTTAACATAGACTTGTAAAACGAATACTCAATCAACGAACGGCCATTTACAACGTAAGAGCACTTAACATAATTAGACCAAACTTGAATAATTATTATCATCACTTAACTTATTTGTACCAAATCAAATAAAATTATTTGTGAACTTAACAGGTCTTCTCCCTTACTTAAATATAACGTTATTTGGCACATAATTTAAATCTTCAGACATTAGGTCTCAAGCCTATTATGATATTATCTATAAAGAAACATGCATGTGATGCAAGATCTCTTAGACTTAGTGTGTTCAGAATCGTTTACCAATCTTTAAATCGATTTAAAGATTGGTAAACATTTAAAAATCCAAATAACGATACCTACATGCACAAGGTTTGATTCTTTGTCTCTTCAAATTCATTCTTTCATGTCAGATTAGAATAGATTTAGAAAAATCGGAGCATAAGGCAACATTTCACTATGAAACTAAAAGATAAAAGCTGTTTGTTTACAGATTCCAAATTTAACTGCATCTGTAGCCTTTTATAAAAGAAACTTTGGACTTTTAATTTAAAAATCCGCAAAGTTACTACTAAACGAACATTCCATTATGTTATGTATGAAGGAATAGCTCAAAGAGGTGCGGATGAAATCGCATCATGCTTATGGCATTTTATTAACCGTTGGCAGAAGAAGTAGAGTAGCTTATTTTATATTCAGTGTTTTCCAGGTCAAAAACGGTATAATATATCTTGCCTGTTAAGCAGATATTGAAAGATTCATTCAAAAAAGAAACAGCACCATCTCCGTTCCCCCAGATAAATGAAAATGACCAGCAATCGTCATGATGTAAAATTAATGAATGAATCTGACTTCTTTCCATTTTCGAAACTATTGACTACCTACTCATTTTATCAAAAGAAATACTGCAACAGACAAAACTACATTTGGTTAGAACTGTATTTTCTGGTTGATGAATGAAAAGTCTAATGATGTAGATTTTAAATACCTACTCTTTGAGTGAAAATGAAGAGTTTCTGTATTTCTGGTTTAAGAGAACTGAGAAAAGATAGAAGTCTCCGAAGTGGCTTTGCCATTGGCCTCTAATGAGCCTATCAATATCGATGCTCTGAAATTCAAAGATATCTTAGATCTCCTGCCAATAAGTGATCCAATTTATGATGATTATTTCAAATCATTGTCTCATGGTCCGACTAGAAACAATCTTATGACTTTCAGTGACAGTGATGACGACTATGAATGAATGTTGTAGTGGTACGTTTTACAAACAAATTTTATTTGACTTGATCCAGCTCGTAACTATTTGCAGGGTAAAGACATCTTCTCACAAGGAGAAGACATGAGCAGTAATCACCACGCTTGCTCACTGCTGGTTGGTGATTTCAGACCAAAATCCCGGTTGCCATCACGATGTTTTCCTGTTATTAGAAATGATGATGTTTTCTTGTTATAGAAGATGTATCTCTGGTTATTAGAGAATCTACATGCATCCGAAATGCATCCGAAAAAGACACATTGGTACATGTCGCTTGATGGGATCGATCTCGCAGCATCTAGCACGGCAGGCAAGCGAACTACCGTGACTTCTGAACCACACACACACACACACACTACTTTTAGGATTTTACTTTGTAGAGAGAGTATCAGAGAATTGAATATTGCACGAAAATCACAATATTTCCTGGCTTTTTTATGAGTACTTATTTGTGGCAAATCACACTCCTATTCGTTTTTGTTTTTATATATGGTTAAATCTATTTGTATGGAAGACGTTTCCCCATAATATTTGTTTTTTAATGTCTGTTTATGTCTCCGTCGAAAAAAAAAATGAAAAATCCTTTCCATTAAGGTAAAAATAGGAATAAATACTAATTAAGAGTACAAATAAATATGCTCTAATCCACTTAAGTACACACGTTTTACACATTTTCACATCATTTTCACATTTTTTCTTTTGGTACAAACATGTTAAGTAACAATTACTCTTGAACTAGAACATTTTTTTTATTTTTTTTGTAAGTGTTCAAAACTTGAACATAATAGACATTTAAATATCATAAATTTGTTTTACTCAAGTGTTTATTCCGATCTGTAGCAACAGGGTAGCAACCGTGAAAACTTTCAAACGCTCATACCCAAAAATCACCATTTTGCACTTAAGTGGTACGTACCAAATACCACAGTAATATACATTCGCATTCATAATATTAGAAAGTGTATCATACAAAACACACCACAAATTTATTTATAATACATTTTTAAAAGAGTTTTAATTTTAAAGTTAAATAAATAATTTGTTAAAATATAGTTCTTCTAGTAAACTTTATATCGAGTACAGCGTTGGTCAGGTCACATCACTACGATCACGTGGCGGCAGTGAGGCGCGCGAGCGAGCCTGCGCGTGTCCGCCTCCCACCTACCCTTCACCCCCGCGATGCTAGATTTATTTTCATAAAAATAAGTATAACAATCGACTTACTGATGAAATGTGATAGTGGATTCCAATTTTGTGTATTTTCTAGTATCGTTTTTGCAAGATAGAACTGCACATTTCACCATGTTTATTCGTAAATATGAAAAAAAATCCAGAGCAACGCACTTCGTGAGCACTCAACCACGACTGCGAGCGCTCGCGGCGGGAGCGTCGTGTTGTTCCCACCTGTGCCTACTGTTCCCACTTGGTTGTTCGCACTCTATAGATAATATTATATACTCTAAGCTTAAATCCTTAAATAATAAGATATCATTAAATAAATTAGGTATTAAAGAACGAATCTAATACCGGATATATTCCAAACACGATATTACAAGACAGTACCTACTGGAACATTTCGTATGGAAACTCCAATAACACAGGTCTTTCCGCTCATAATTTTAATTGTTCGTATGACATCTAGCCTTGTAAGGACAGATGAATCTTATAACAGATCCGGGAGTCGACGCAAATATTAGTATGCATATCAATAGTATCGTATGACAGTATTATTACGCATTCTTGACGATCAATCACGGCACTTTGTAAAAACTGTCGTATGATGACGAAACAAGATAAATCTACAGGTAAATACAACTAATATAAAGCTGAAAAGTTTGATCATGTGTTTGTTTGAACCCGCTAATCTCAGGAACTACTGGTCCGATGTAAAAATTTATTCCGTGCTAGATACTCAACTTGCGGAGGAAGGAAATAAAACATGACCTACGAGGTAGGTGAGACCGCGGGGCACCGCTTGTATAATATGCCTGTCTAAAACAGTAAACGGAACAAAACTATGTCTACATCTTTATTTAGCTCTTCGTTGAGTGCAACTCAAACCGACACTTAGCACTCGTTAAGTATTACAACAACAGTACTTTCACATTCGAGCCGTGAACTTTACTCTCCACAAAATAGTATCATCTTATTCCACCTTGACATAAAAATGGCAAATGTAAGGCAGCAATCGAGTACTCATCTTACATCATGGTACATACACCTGTCGACACTGGAGGCGCTTATTCTATGGAACATCTATTTACTGGTAACCAATAGTTACCAAAAGCGGCAGCTTATTAATTCGTAGCTTATTTTTTCGTATTCGTAGCCATTGAGATAATATTACTACGTATGGAGGAGACACCACGAACAAAATCTGTGCGCCATTTTTTTGCTCTAAGTTTTAAAAATTATTATCTAGTTAGGTACCTACTTACCGATGAAAGTTATTCCTTTGCACTTTTCCGTATTATTTGTATTATTTGTGCAATATCGTAACACATACGAAGGCATATTTGATCCGTTTCACTTTAAAACAAATAAAAAATGAGCGTGCAGTTACGCCATATGGCGTATGTTGAGCGGGACATAAGTGATGTAGGCGGTGTCGTCTCCATATGTATATCTCAATGTTCGTAGCTTCTTTTTTAATTATACACCGATAACTGGTTTGTTTCCTCTGACTTCTCAATATCTTTTTTAGAAACTGTGTCTGTCTGTGCGTATGTGCAAATAATATGTACTGTATATAAACTATTTTTAGTTTTACGAACCTGTAGAAGAAACGTTATTTTTTATTCACCTTTTTAAGTTCACATCAAGCTAAAAGTTAAGGCTAACTAAAATTAAGATTTGAACTAAAATAATCATTTTAAAATAGACATTACGAAAATAACTGAACGTCAATTAAGTTCCAACAGTTCATAAAATACAAAGAACTAAGAAGAAAAACTTGTAGTTATTCTCTGTAGAGCTGAACTTTTAGAAGTTGAACGCAATATAATATTACAACAACAAAGTTTAATTTCAATTACTTCATACATCTAATCGTATCTTCTGGTATCAGGTTACACTAGCCTTAACATTTTATAAGTTGTTTCTAACATAAATAAACATCATAGGAATTTACTAGCGGTCCGCCCCTGCTTCGCCCGTGGTACATATGAAAAATAGATGTTGACTTACCAGATATGCACAGAAAATTTCATGAGAATCGGTCCAGCCGTTTTGGAGGAGTATGGTAACTAACATTGTGACACGGGAATTTTATATATATAAGACTATTTGAAATCGCTAAAAAGCTCTTCAACAAACAACATAAGGTAGTAAATAGGTACGAAAATAAAGTATTTGTAATGAATATAATAGGTATAAGCAATGGTCATATAATACTCATATATATTTTTAAACTAGATTTCCGCCCGCGGCTTCGCCCGCATTTTCAAAGGAAAACCCGCATAGTTCCCGTTCCTGTGGGATTTCCGGGATAAAACCTATCCTATGTGTTAATCCAAGTTACCCTCTATATGTGTGCTAAATTTCATTGTAATCGGTTCAGTAGTTTTTACGTGAAAGAGTAACAAACATCCATACATCCATACATCCATACAAACTTTCGCCTTTATAATAGTATTAAGATTAAGATATTAAGATATACAAGGGGATCAGTGGTGAAGGCCTCCGAATTGAATAAAAAAGTTGGAGTTTGAAACTAGACAAGTGAAAGTATTTAATATTTATACTATGGAACATGGCTCGACGGATTATGACCTTTGCCGGCAATAAATAAGCAAATAACAATATCACTACATAGTACATAGTATAAAACAAAGTCGCTTTCTCTGTCCCTATGTCCCTATGTATGCTTAAATCTTTATAACTACGCAACGGATTTTGATGAGGTTTTTTTTAATAGATAGTGTGATTCAAGAGGAAGGTTTTAGTATATAATTTATTAGGTTTTAGACAACGCGGGCGTAGCCGCGGGCGGAACTAGTGATAATAAAGCCGCGCTCATTTTCTTCACTTACATCAGTAAGAAACATAGGAATGAGGAACAAAACGAGAATTACTTTCGCAAATATAATATGGTACAAATGCTGCAATATAATTCGAAGCATTTCAGTTCAGGCATTACAAAATCTCACAGGTTCGTGCGCTAACGTTATCAACTCGTAATGTATGCACATAAACAAATAGCTTACGAAATGTATCCCTTTTAGTACTAAAATATAATATTAATTTAGATGAAGTGTTGGAAATACGCTTATGTGTCGTTTATAACTTAAGAACTGCTTCACGGATTGCTGTGAACATTTATTTATCTCTTAGAAGTTTTTTTTCTATTGTCTAATCATCATATCATTTAAATACGAAATATTATATTTGATTATATCTACACTTTGATTTCTATTTAAAATCATGACCACAGAATACATAATAAGTAGTAGCTAAACCCTAATCATGACATACCTAATATACATTTACATTTATTTTTGGATATAACCCCGTAGTTGATACGTAATTTAATTAATATGGTTTGTAATTATTACACGAGCAACAAATTATAACAACAATAAAACACTAAAAATTTAACGCTTACCGCAATTAAATGTTAACGAACCTTTTAGAATAACTCGATATTACAAAAAACCGAATTATATTGCACATTGTACCTCGACTATAAAAAATTCTTGATAATATAAAAAGATAAATCCTTTGCCTGAATATTGCGTCGTATACTAAGATTTCGCGGCATTGTTTGTGGCTACAAGATGAGAAGTCGTTTTTTCTATAATTTACATGAATAAATAGGTTTCGTTTTTCGTATTAATTATATTTTCGTTGTATGCAAAACTAAATTTAAACAAGTCAATAACTGCGTTAAAAACAACCGACTTCAAACTTGCACTTGCAACATTTACAAATACAGACAAAAATGCTCATAAAATAAAAATTACTGGGCCTATCCGAATAAAATTTTTATGGGACCAATTCGACACCATCCCGCATCGAACAAAAAAAGAATCACGTAAATCGGTCCAGAAACCACGGAGTAATCGGTGTACATACATAAAAAAAAAAAAAAAAAAAAAAAAAACATACCGGCCGAATTGATAACCTCCTCCTTTTTTTTGAAGTCGGTTAAAAAAGGTCATCGTTCATTACGAAACGAATAGGATGGGCTTCAAAATGTTTTTTTTTTACAAAAACAAAACAAAATAAATACAAGCACCCACCGTGTTTTTATGCAAAATATAATATATTTTTTATTTTGCTTCTTGAACCAAAGATTCAAGGTGAAGATTTTCATAGATCATCATGAGACGCACAAAGCTATTTTTATAAAAAAACCAGTCATACGATGCGATTTGTCCAATGTATATTTATTTCCTTAGATATTTTATATTTCTTTAGATATAGAGATAAGGATAACTAAGTAATTTAACTTAAAAACTGACAAAATTTTAATAAAATAAATTCATAGATTTTCTTAATCATGTTGATACGTTTTATTTAATGAATATTCCATGGGCTAATTGCATTGTTTTTATCCAACCTTTACAAGTGTTTTAAGACACTTTTAAAAGCCCACCAAGAAAGTGTTAATGTTAAAAATTAATGACCATGTGACGAATAAACCTAAATTTGGGTGCGCCACATCTGACAAACCCAAATACAGCTATACATATAAGTATCTCAGGTTAATAATGCAGAAGTCGTGATTTACTCCGCGCGAAATCCACGCCAGGTTTATTACCCTTCATTATAATAATAAGCGTTAAAACCAACAATGTTAGACAATGGCACGTGAAATCCCATTTGAGCATCTGTAGGCACGATTTACAATACGAAGGTTTAAAAGAAACCAAAGAGATATGGTAATCTCTAGAGAAGGCCAGATCATCAATACTTTTCTGAACCATACCTAGCAACACTAACATTAGCCCTAGCAACTAACTATAATCGTTAAAATCATATGAGCTGTTTGTACTAAATGTGTTTCTTGTCTTGCTCTAATTGGTAATTAACAGTTTCTATGTCATTTAATATTACATTTTTCTTTTAACGCTATTGAATTCCAATTCCATACTTTCCTTAATGTTGTTTACTTAATAGTTAATGCTAGATTGTTTACTGTCATTTAGGTATGTAACATTTAGTAAACAGAAGCCAAACTAATACTGAACTAACAAATTAAATCATGTTTCCAGACATGTTCACTTAACAACGGAATACATCGATTTCTTGCTCACATTTAACCTATACACGAACGACATTAGTTATTTACGGCTCTGGAAGAATTCTCAGTTCGATTGATATAATGCAACCCACCTGTAATGTACAGAATGTCTATCAGACTGCAGTCAAAATAGATTATCATTTAGGTATGTCCTAGTTAACAAATATAATGCAAATTACACTTTATGTTTCGCGAAACAAACGAAATTATCGTAAACAACGTAATCTAGTTAGAATCACGTGCGACCCTCGGGTTCTATGACCTTAAATATGCTGAGTCAAGGTCCAAACAATGACTTGGGTGGCTTCTTCTAATTGACACATAATTATTACTTAATTATTTCGGCTCCATATTATTATTGCATTATCAAAGTCTTCATAAGATCTGTTTACTTCACTTGATACCTTTGATATTATGTTTTCAACAAAAGGCCAAGGTTTCAATATTCCATCGCAGCTCAAGTCGTATTTCTACTGAACAGACGTAACGCATCTTATTACATAACAAAACTACCTAACGTCAGCTAATTGTTAAGGTACTTCCCCGATGCCAATCACACGGTAAAAACTGCATGTCATCTTAGCTTCAGATTTCGTAAAATACCCGGAACAAGATTAGTAGACGCATTCCATTTTGTTGTCAAATAAAGTCTCAATTTTTACATATAATTAAAAATGCATTTTAGGTCCATACTTGTACAAACACTAATTCTTATGGTCTAAATGCTGGTGATATAAGATATGCGTCAATTTTTTAACGTCTCTCCGTGTAATTTAAATTCTTATTTTATATTCGTATTCAAATGAAAAACTCAATTAAAGCAACATAACTGACTGAAGGACTGAGATAAGAAAGTGAAGGGTCGAAAACGGGAATAAAAGCATTCCTTTAAAAAGAAAATAATTTAAGAAGAGACCTCCAAATTTTTATACATGTTCATGTTAAGTTGGAACCTGGTTAAACATTCCAATCTCCAAGTTGATGTTAATAAATAAAGTTCTAAAACTATTAATAATAATTGCTTAAAAGCAGACGGTAAAGCGAATTTCCCAAAAATAACCGATGTAATTACTATAAATAAGCTTGATATCTCGTAAACAGCTCGGAGCAATAGCTAACTCCAGTTAGAAGTTCCGAAGTTCTCCGTAGCATGCAAAGCGAAGACTGTTTAACCATTAATATTAATAACTCTCTACAACTTAACAGATTTTCATATTAAACTTGCTACTTGTTCTTGCTGGGTACCATGTTTAAAAGGTCAGACAATTTGTGATGGTTTTGAACCGGTTTTGTAATGAAGCCTCTCTATTCTCTTGGTGCTCAAACTAGCCGAAACGGACGCTTTCCAAATATAGGACAGCATAATATACACCCAATCCTGACTTGAACCACTAGTTATCACTGGCCGTACTCGCAAAGTTTTTAGTTCATATTTTATATTACTATTTCTGTGAAAGCAAACGTATACATTTCAGACTTCAGTATTCAATCGGTCATAAATATACAATGCCCTTTTATCATCGTATGGCGTAGTAACTATTTAGAAATCGTGGTATAGTGTTGTTTATACAATTCATATTTACATTTTGCCAAGCATCGAAGAATATAGAGCTACTCTATACCTAGTTATTTTTGTACAGTTGGAAAATAATTAGACTAACTGACAAATCATTTTTAATTTAAAACAATTGAAATAATTTATGTCAATACATATAGATTCTTCCCATAGCATCTTGTCAAAACTTTTATCTCACATTGAAGAGTACAAAGTCGCTCAATAAAAAAGGTAAATCTAGGCTTCAACAGGCTCTATTTACAAGTGTAAACATTGGTCCATCATGCTCAGGCAAATCGAATAAAGAGTCCAAACAATGTCGCCCTTGAATACTACATCCGCCAACGCATATATCGATTTACACACACACAGTAAGGCTTCAGCACGTGCGTTCCACCTGACGTAACTCCATTGTCCATTCACCCGAATGTGTATTTTATTGCACAGGTGTAAGAAAGAGATTGCTATGAAATAATCGTGTGTGTTACGGCGCTTCGGAGCGCGATCTATCCGTAATTAAGTGGATGTATTAACGTTGTGTTGACCTTGTCGAGATTCGTTTTCTTTGACCGAGTGTTTTGACTTAATGGCCAGATAATTTCACTATCAATAGCGATATTTATGTACTTCGCTAATAACAACTTTTGGACTTAGCGGAATGATTGATAATTACATTGTTATACTGTTGCTAATGAACAAATAATGAAGTAGGTATTGGCTACTAGCTTGTATCGAGGTATTTCTTAATGTGTACCTACGCAGATAAATAATGTAAGTATATTTTTATTTACAATTTAACCTACAATGATTCCCTCCTTTTTTAAATAGATCTTAAACTATACTAAGATCAGGCACCAAACTTTCACAGATAAAAAAGGACACTGGTCAAATTATGCGCAAATTAGCAGTTAATCAAGGAACATATCAAATAACAAGACTGACATTTGATAATAATACTTGAACCTATGTAAATCCTATCTAGAAATGTTTACGTAACAAAATATTAGTAGATTATCCGTCGGGATTGCATTGAGACGTCAGTAATAACGTAATGATTGTAATCACGGGGTCCATTATCGGTTGTAGCGAGAGGAAATCGCTATCATTTGTGCGGAAAAAATGTGAAATGTTATTCTGTATGTAGCTTAATCTGATAGAACTTCGATAAGAAATTGTACAATTACGCAATTGTAAATAGTTTAAGGTGCTTAAAGTTAGTTTTTTTGATTATGTGAACTCTAAATTTTAATGGTTTATATATCTACTTTATAGCCATCTAGATCGAGAAAAATGGCGTGAACTCGTGACCGTATCAGAAGCTTAGACTTCTTTGTGGCAGAGCTAAATAATTAGTATTAGTAAATTTGGCTGAAGAAAGAAGTGAGGGATAATGTGTTTAATTTAATTAAAAAAATGAAACGTTTGAAGTTAGCTGCTTATACCAGATTTCTAGTCAAGAATTACTACTAGATAATATACACAAATGCGCAAAGGCATTATTAAACCATCGGCCAAAGAATCCGGGTGAAACTATGAATCTAATGTTGCCACGAAGTTGTTAAGATGTAACAATAAATAATTTAAATTAGCAACAAACACGGTCTGACGGTCTATAATTTTTCCAAATTAATGGTAGCGTCATAAAAGCAGCCAAGGAAGTAGCATATTAATAAATCAAACAGATTGGTGCGCGTATGCTCAGGGCGTAAATAAAAAATAAAGAGCGAACAAAGTGCGGGATTTGTGGATTTGCATATTGAATCCTGTATCGGGGATTGGATTACGGGTTTCTGTATCTCCTAACGAAGTATTAACGTTCAAAGTCATATCAAAGTCAAATACGTTTCGAATGCCATAACTGGATTTCGTGAATTTCCTACATTTTTAACAAACGCTCCTACATTTTGACTTTTTCAAGTAAAGTGTGACTTATTTAGGCGCGTTGAGAGTTAAATTTTAAGGTCGCGTCATGGCAATCCACAATACCATCACGTCATGGAGTAAGGTGACAATTTTGGTCTTTTAATCTTGCCAAAGAAGCTTCACTTCTGACACGTGTGCTCGGTACACGCGCTCTTTTTTGACGGTTTAGGGTGCACTCACACACATCAGTCACCGTCAAGTCACCGATGACTGATCGGTGACGGTTTGTGTACGTATCCACAAACACCAGTCACCGTCATGTTGTCCGTCAGTCACGTCGCCGGTTTGACTGAATCATTGAACACATACATCAGGTTAGTCAGTGATTAGACGTGTGTCACGCTAGAGAACATGTAGCAATTATTGACGGTAGCACGACGCTGACTGAACTGAGACGTGACGGCACCGGGTGAGTGGGGATAAAAGTATGATACATGTATGGAAAGATTATTTGACGTGCCTGACCGGTGACGTCACTGATAGATTTCGTGCCGGCGACTGTCGTGTGGGAACAGAGTCATACTAGAACTATTGATACATATTTTTTTTTAATCCTGTCCGGTGACGTGCCGTGACGGTGACTGATGTGTGTGAGTGCACCCTTAAATGGGATTTGATTGTTTTTATTGCGTTTTTCTATAGTATAGCCACAGTAGCGCTGGTTACATAATCAAAGATGTCGCTTTAAGTTTTTGTGCTTTAGAAGTTTATTTAGTCACTAAGTTATTACTTGAGCTTTCCGTACCTCCCTCGCGTGCACTTTAAGACTCGGGTTATCCTGCGAAAACTGTATCTTATAAAAATTCCATTACCCCTTTTAAGATTTTGAATAACTACAAAAAAATTTACTAGGTTCCAAGGATGAGAATAAAAATGCCAACGTTTCAAGGAACCTTCCTTACCGTTATTTTTAAAGCAGTATTAATTTTAGTCTTGAAATTATATGACAAACCTTGAAATTATATACATAAAAGTCTCTAGCGCCATCATTTTCCCTACTCTGGAAATAAGACTGCTATAAGATATCATAGTAACACCGAAATTGTGAAATGAATCAAAAAAACAGACTTTCGCATCATATAAATGAAGATTGAACTCAATCAGTATTAAAATTTTCACCAATTTAATTATAATTGGTCCACAAATGTAACATGCGTTTCATAGGAATCATTGTACAGGTGGCAAAGCGATAAGGCAATGTAATAGCTTGTAATTGTGAGAACCGACGCTCATGAGAACATTTTTTCAATTGAGACCGATGCTTAGATTTAGTTCTGATATTATGGATATTTATTTCGTAATAAACACGTGTATTCAGTGGAAATTTATAGAGAGTAAACCAGGGCAGAAAAAATTTAATGTATGTCCAGAAATGCTACTTAAAAGGCGGCAGAAATGTTCTTTGGGAGCTACACGGCGATATAACTATTCTACTACATTGCCATGACTTTAATTATGTATGCATAAGCCTGCGTATAAAAACTAATTATTTTGTTATTTATAATAAAAATCATCAATCAACAACAAACATAATAATAAGACGACGATAAATAAATTGTTGCAGAGGCAGGAACATATTATGTAGGTAAGCTACTAAAGTTAAACATGTATTGCTATTGATATTCAAAACACATCCTCCCCGTGTTGTAAATAATTCTCATCTACCACTTCTCTTACCTAATAGTATGAAAATTAAACCACGTATAATTTCTGCTTCAAAAAATCCTTCCAAAGTTTTACGCGACGTTAAAATTAATAACAAATTATATTCATTCTATGGTGTAAACAATGGTACTCTTGATAAAATCTTATCCTAAAAATATCTGAAGACCGAAAAAAACATTGAGGTATTAAAATTATTAATATAAAAATAATGTTGTTTGTGTCTCCAGAGTTCCTTGCCGCTTCACTATAAATAGATTGGATCAATAAGTACATTTAGTGGGATCTTCCCACACTTGGACCGGTAAAACAAGAATAAACTAGATTTAATTATAAATTCCTGTACATAGAGCCTGTGGCAGGGCACTTTTTATTTAAAATGTGCATGGGAATATTTACATAGACATCGGGATGACAAGTAAGCAGCGATAACTTAGAGCATTAAACCACAGCGACAATATAGCCGATTTTATTATCCTGAATGGAATTTTCTGTATATAAAGAAGACATTTGAAGTTACGTGACTAGAAACTCGTACATTAAACTAGTATGTTTCTATTTCTCTGAAGATGCAGAAATGTACTTACCAGTTGAAATTGTATTATTTCGTTGCAATCTTAATGAATCGAGTTAATCTGCGAATAAATTAGATCACGCTGAGCGGGGCGATGAGCACCTGCTCCCGGAAAATAGTTGTCATAAATGGCATATTAAAAGCAAGCTATTAGCTATCCCATACATTAGTTTTAAAGTAATCATTGGATTACCGGCAAAGCAATATGACTTCTAGGACTGGTTTTATATATTTCAACATTTAATATTGATCCCGTGGGAGTCTGGATAACGACGATTAACAAATTATTCCTAGAATTAGAAAAACATTATCATGGGAATAATTTGTTCTAGACCACTTCCAAACGGCGTGGGTAGTGTTAAACCTACCGTGAATAATCTGTCAATTTGTACCAGAATATTAAATTTGATGAAAGCGTCTATTTATAAAAGTTCCATATCCTAGGCCTTCATCCACTGAGCCTATACGCACTTCTGTTCAATAACACAATACATAACCTAATTAACGTCACCTCGTGATCAGATAATAACGATATATTGTGAACGTAAAACCTTATTCAGAAGAGAAAGGTAGATTTGATTTCACTTTGTTGGGAACGCAAGTGAAAATGAATTTTATCACCCCCGTCACAGGGTTGATATGGGTAAAATATCATCACAACGTTAATACATGTAAGTCTCTCAATGTATATTTAAATAAAGTCAGATTTAATGCGTAAAGGTGAACTTCTAAGGTATAAGGAGCTGAAACAGATTATTAGATTTCACAGAAAGACATACGATTTGTGCATTATATATCTGAATTCGGGAGATATGGCATTAATAATAAAGAAATATTGTTTCATATTTTGGGCGAAACACGTGTATACGGCACGTTTACGTGTACCTATAACTCATTAGTTGTAGATGATCTCGTAACGTAACACAAATAGCTTCCTTAATCAAAGCTTACCTGAACAACAGCGTCCAAAGCCATCCTCTCAATATCCACTCGGTAGTAGTTGAGCTGGGGCACATATCTCCTCCGCGGCCGGATGTCATCGTAGTACGCCACGACATCATTGATGGACACGACGGGACAATCGTCCACGGTACTGCAGCCACTGCTCACGCCGTCTACACCGCTGTCGGAGTCTCCTTCCCCACCGAAACCCTCTTTAGAGTCCCGCCTGTCTCCATAACTCTTCTCCGACTCATACGACTCGTGCAGATCATCCGTGACTATCTCCGGTATTTTCGTCATGTCGTATTCGTAGTCGACGTCGTCCACGTGGTCATCGATGTCAGCCATTTTGTTATGTAAACTTATTGTAACAATCCTTCACTACATGGTATGCCACTCCTGTCGCCCTGGAACAAATGTTTGATATAAGTATGGGGTAACAGAAAATATTTAACAGAATGTGACCCACACAATTTGCGTATTTAATAACTTGCATTTTGTATTGTAATTAACTTAGCTAATGAGAAGAACAATTCGAATTATATTGAAGTATACGTATTATAGACTAAGACAAGATGGAAATAGCCAAAGAAATTGAGGTTATTATAAATTTAGCTGTACACAAGGAAGCATTCGACAAGCTTAATAAATCTTGGGTTATGAGCTCTAAAATGCGCTTCCATTATAACAGAAGTGACTACTCAGAAATACTGTTCTTGAAGTAATAAGATTTTGAATAGACATGAATAAATCGTCTTAACTAAAACGGAAATATCTCAGAATATGATACGGGATCATGAAATTTGATATATAATTATTTGTTCAGGTAATCAAATCGAGAAGGATGTTGTGACAGGCCAAGTATTTTATCTGAAACGTAATACAGAAAAAAGAAGAGACCTTGTACTTATTTACTATAAAAAATTCTAGAGCATCCCTCGAATATAAGGATGAAAGAATTAACATTTATTGGAAGAACACGTTAAAATTATACGAAATCATATAAGCTGCTATGATAATAGCTTCAAATCAAACAAGACGACGAATCATAAGACAACTTCCGAAAGGGTAAAATCGAATATGGCAGCCGTCAACTGAAGCTTAAATGCTTGGGGCAAAAATAAACGCTGCTCCTAAACATTCGGTTGAAAGAAAGGTTAGGAAAATAAGACCCTTGACCGATGACTGAAATATATGTCGAATACATCGTTGCTACATCAAACTAATATACACGGTATTATAAATCATACTATAATATTATTTAAATCCGAAAGTTTGTGAGTATGTATGGATGTTTGTTACTCTTTCACGCAAATACTACTGATCTGATTACAATGATATTTGGTGTGTGTATTAATTCAAGGTACCCACACACATGTAGGTACCTTCGATTAACACAGAGGGTAGAATTTATCTCGGAAATACCACAGGAACGGGAACTATGCGGGTTTTTCTTTGACTACGCGGGCGAAGCCGCTGGCGGAAAGGTAGTACAAAATAGATGCGGGAACCCATTCACCTATTAACACGGTTCTTCAAAATTTATACTGTTACTTTCGCTTTCATCTCAGCACATTCACCTCAGGTTACACCACGTGCATTGCATTTCATACATAATATGTTAATAATTCCTTATCTCATGTTACAAAATCAGAAATTACAGTGTAAATATGCTAACGTTTTACGACTTTGTGATTCTTTTTCGTAAAAGAATCACAAAGAAAAAATTTTTCATAAAAGATTAAGAAAAGAGCAAGTTGCTTTCCTACTATATTTATAGTTTTATAGCATTCATATGATTCAAATGCTTTATAAATAGGCAATTTTTAAAGAGTAGATAACATTCATCCGCGTCTTTCGCCTACGAGAGAGTTGAACTGGTTGAACGCTACGCAGGTTCGAACTTCGAAGCCCGCCAAGTGATGGAGGAGTATTCTTTAAAAAATTCCTATGTTCTTTCTTTTGAAAATCCGAAGCGAAAGCGTCATTATAAAAATCTATTGAGCCACAATTCAATGTCATACTTCCATAGCCATCAAAGATTCTCGTTTAAGGTGATGAATTAATTTTTCTAACATTTACGGCCCTTTTTAAACCTTCGTAATTTTTATATTATTAAAGTTGTCGTGATGAAAATTCTTGACAAGAAAGTTCAATAGTAACACAATACGTCTACCGTTTTAGAAACATGATTCCATGATATTTTCTCGATAGAAAAAAAATACAAAGTTCTCATTGTTATTTTTTTATAATCTCTGGCATTTTCAAAATAACAAACGTAAAGTTACGACTTTTTGGATATTAACTATAAAATATACAACCTATACGTCTACCGATTTAGAATTTTGAAATATGCGATGGTTTTGAAATAAACAAGAAATACTTGAAATTAGCGCGCGACCAGCCAATATAGCGAGAGCCGCCCTGTACCTTCCTACCCCGATCGCTGCACGAGTCATTCCCGCTACGGCCGTCACACGGGGAACTTGTGTCGCTCGCGCAATCGTAAAAAAGGGTGACAACACGATAAGACAAAATGAGACAAATGGGGACAATAAAGAAAATAAGAAGAAGAAACATAAAGGTTGGAGGAAAAAGAATGCTTACAATTGGAACAAATTAATGAAGTAAGTTGGTTTTATTTTAAATTTGATGATAATTGTATTATAGACGATGTTTGATATGTACCCCTGTTTTAAGTACATAACGAATGTGTAAGATTTTTTCATTTATAGCATAGATAATCTTTTCAGAAATCCGTAATCCAGAAGGAAAATAAACCCACTGATTGTTCACAATGTGAACCCACTCCTTCGTAAGTACCTTTATTCAGTCAAAAATGTATGTTATCAACGTTCTACTGGTTTTATCGCATGATTCCATTTTTAGCAAAAAGCAACAAAGTGCAAAGAAATAAAAAATCATGGTGAACTTAGTGGAAGTATGGCGGACATAATATGGAACAGGAGCTCATTGGAGTAGTATTATATTTAAAAAAAATACGAAATAATTTCAAGAATTACATTTCTTAGAAGGTGGTAGATAAGTATGTTGTATAAAGAATTTGATGTTGATATTTATATTTCATTTATACTTACTACACCTGTGCGGGAAATTGCTTAGTAATAAAACAGGTTTATATTCATATTTACATAGTAATGTGAGTTTTCATTTCGAAAAATTTTGTGTAAGTATATTAAATTGAGTTCCTGGGTGATCTGGAAACACAATTGGGCCCGGAAGATGGCGCTGCAGTCACTCCTCCTAATGACATGAACCGATTTGGATGAATATTTGTGTGCACATTTCATTTTTGTGGGATGATTGGTTGATTCGCTTTCACATTAGCTAATATTATGTATTTTTGTTGTTAGAAAGTAAACTTAATTTAATGTTTATAATACATTATTATTGGTATAAATAAGCCAGTGTTCGTCTCACATTGCTGTACCTGCCTACCTACCCTACCAGGGCCTAACTTTGTTCTGGCTATTTTATTTTGATTATTTGTAATGAATAATTACAATTATAATAGAGTGCAAAAAATAAATACATGCGTCAATATATTTTGTGCTTTTTTTTAAACAATTTTTTTATTTAAAAAAATATCATTCCGACCGCGGCTTTGCCCGCGTGGAATTAGGTTATATCGCGAATCCTGTTTTATCCCACAGAAGTGTTCAGTTCGGATAAAAAGTATCCTATGTGTAAATCCAGGCAATTAGCTATATTTTATCAAAATTGGTAATGTAGTCTTGACGTGATTAAGTCACAACTAACAAAAAAATATACAAATTAACATCCAAAGTTTCGCATCAGTTTTACTGTATTAGTGATATCTTCCACTCTTGACTTTGACTTAGAAGAATTAGGGTTTATAACTTCTTTCAGAAATAGTACCTTTCATTTCTGGGCATGATGTAATATCTACGTCAGCATCAAATTCTATCTAAATCAATTCAGTAGTCCGCGTTATTGAGTACCATTTCATTTTTTCAGAGTAACAATATTTTTTGTTATTTTAAAGATTATTTATAACCTGTATTATTTTGTAATAAAGTAAACATTACGAAATAATAATTATTAATAATGTCTAAGTAGTTGTTGGAAAGAAGATTATTTGTTTATAAGCAAGAAAATAAAACCAATAAATCAACAATTGAATGAATGTATAACAATATTATAACTGTATGACGACTCCATACATGTTTGTCCCGAGTCGGCCAGCGGCAGCGCGGCGAGTTTGCAAGAATGACTTCGCGCACACCGGCGCTTCGCGATAGCGAGCTATTAGACTCCGCCCGCCAAGCAGTGGATTTTTTTTGTGTATCGTCTTAACTATATTGATATGTAACATATTCTAATATATTCATTGATGTCTATATAAATTCTAGGGTGTACGGAAGCATTTCCCCATTACAATATGTATATAAATTTTTCATAAATGCATAAAGATAACTTTTCGTTTTCACGCATCACTTGCCTTAAACATATTCAAATCTATACATACATTATGTACAACACGTCGTGTTTAATATTCTTGATGGATTTTTCGACGTGAAATTTCGGCGTAGGTAACGCTAAAATAATGACGTTTCCAATCCCTTTTATACATAAAATTGGGAACATACTTATATTTAGAAGCACAAGAAACACATATTATTCACCCTTTATTTATACAGAAAAAATAATTAACAAAATGCGACACTACGCCAAAAACAAAGCACATAACTAATTCGAATACATTCGAAATATAAAAAAACATACGAATAATAATTGCCATCGTTCTAAAATCCAAACTAATTAAAAAAAAATACTGTTCTAATTTCAAAAACCCATAATGCACACCATTCACCATTCGCTTTTACTACCCATTCACGAAATTTAGCTTCCAGAACATCCAATATAGCTATCTCTTTATTGATCATGAAAAACATGTTCCGTCCCGCTCGCACCCGTTGCAACAGGTGCCCTATTATCCTATTTCCCATGTCAAGGGCAACGCAACAAGTGATGTTCCTGACCTGCACTGTTCAATTTTAGTACAAAAGATCAATGTATCATGTCTAAATCCGTGAATATTTTTTTTTAATTTTGTGTTTTTAAGAATAACGCAGTTGTAAGTAATTAAACTTTAAACTTTAATAAAAATTCTTATAAAAGATTGTTATTGTTAAAATCTTTGGTTTTACAATGCTCTTTTGAAAGTATATTTATAATGAATGTATTTTGAAATAATTAAAGTACATAATTTAAGAAGCCAAATTATTGTCTAATTTAGCTTATATTAGGTACCTATTAATATAATTAAATTGTTAAAAATCAAATGTCTGTTGTAATAAATAACGCGGTTTCAAGTAACGTCTTCAATACTAAATTATAATTGGCATGATAAGTTGTTCTTGTAATTCTGTTAGATTACATAAGTATAGAATTTGCTTCATTTATAATTAAGAAATCAAATGCACGCAAGTACGCAAATATACCTACGTTGTTTATCTGTCCTTAATTTTAATTAACACGGATTAAACTGTTGTTAAACAAAGAACAAAAGTATTTCAAAAAAAAAATGTTGTGTGGTTTTATGAAACCACGGTAAAAGTGAAACTGTTCGAACGGTTCCGAACACTGCTTTGAGTAGCGCATGTCGCGTGTCGGTCGGCTGTCGAGTAGGTATACCTACTCGGCAGCCGCGATACACGCGACATGCGCTACACAGACCAAAAAGTTTGAGACGATGTAATAAAAGTTTCACTTTAATATTATTTATTGAACAGAATAAAGAAAGCGTATACATACTGTTGTTTTCAAAATTATATAGAATGAGAAAGCCGAAGGATAAAAGAATGTCGCTTATTAGTTGATTACAAACTAAATCCGAAACATACACCTATAACCTAAGCAAATCTATACTATTTATAATATTAATAAAGCTGAAGAGTTTGTGTGTTTCTTTGAACACGTTAATCTCAGGAACTACTGGTCCGATTTGAAAAATTCTTTCGGTGTTAGATAGCCCATTTATCGAGGAAAGCTATAGAGTATAGACTATATATCATTACGGACCAACAGGAGCGGAGGTACGCGGGCGAAGCGCACTGCGCAGCTATGTAATTTAATAAACGTGAAATATCTCTCTTGCCTCAGAAGGGAACAATGGTCTAGTAATAAGGTGACAGGTATTGGCAGTAAGTAACTTTGTATAAAATGTTTACTCCTCGCAAAATCGTCATTAAAATACTAATAACACTTAAAGGCATAATTCCTTGCACGCCTTTCTAAATCTTCATCTCAATTACCATTTCAAATAGCAATTTCCATATTTGTCACGTCTTAAGAAGCGGTAATTTTAGCCATTAGTATTCAAATAATTTACTTCTATACTCGAATCCAATTTAACGATGACACAGGCTAATCTATCAGAAATACGATACGCGCATACCACCTCATTACAACAATCAAACGTCCATTAGGAATATAAACCTTATGAATGGGCAATAGAGGGGTATATTGAAAGCGATTGCAATCAATCGAATACATTATTTGGCGTTGGGCCATACGCATTGCAATTTTGTGACGTGGAATGCTTCTAATGTGAAATTGTGTTACGATTAGTGAGGCTTGAACGAAAATTTATTTCTTACTCCATGCAGATTGCACGGTTTCTCATATAAATCCTCTTTGTTCTAAATATCTACCTATTTCAGTGATAGATTGAAATGTTCATTTGATGGATAATTGGTTGTTAGAATAAACAATTCTAAATATAAAAGTAGGTTACCTTATACGTTTTTATTCCACTACTACTGACCCACGCAATTTCGTCTTAAACAGAATACATTTTCCGCTTTTGCAACATTTTTCACAACTGTTCCGCTCTTATTAGTATAAGGTATTGGTGTGATTTTATATTGCCTTCCCTGATAAGTGAAACGAAGAATTTTTCAATTCGAAACAGTAGTAACTGCCTGAGATCAACGAGTTCAACTGAACAAACAAATCTTCAATTTTATAAAATTAGTATCATAGCTTTAATAACAGGCTTTGGCTTAACAAACTAAACTCTAAATGATCTATTTTTTTACTTAAGATAACTTTTACAATAGTTTTCAGGTACACATTTTAAGTACTTCCACGTTTAAAAAAAGAGTTATGTGTTTAAATCTCATGTGTGTGATATCAGATTTGCATTTGACAACAACATACCTATACTTACTAAGTGCGCACTTATTTAATCTAGATATAAAACTAGGGCTTCCATTACACCACTAATACGATTCGATAATAAAGTATCAATTAAGACTCGTACAAGCCCATTACGTTCTCATTAACTTCATAAATATTTTACGGCGTAGTTTTATGGGTACTAAGGGGTAGTTAAGCGCACGACATTTTCCAAAATAATCCGCACTCACTATTATCAATATTTATATTTACTGTAATAGGGCTCTAAACAAGAAATATGTCGTCTAAAAAGTTATAAATAAGGTTGTAATTTTGGTAATAAGAAAACATTCCTTTATTGAGTTGGTACATTTCATTTACAAAAAGCCGTTTGCAGGACTAGAAAGAGTATTTAATATCTTTAATTAGCGTTAAATATTTCATAAAATTTATTCTCGACCAAAAGATTATTTGTCAAGACAAAACGTAGGTACTAGAGTGGTATTTAAACAGCATTGTCTAATTAATTATTATTTAAATCACTTTACAACGCGCCACATACGATGACGTAATGTCTGTCTGTTCCAAAAAATATCTCTCCCCGACCTAGACTATAATTATGACTAAAACGTAGACTATAATTATTATGATTTATGGAATTTGTAGTAATTTTGGGTGGAACAAGATATTGTATCAGCCTTTTTTAAATAAATGGTAATAGTGCGATTACAACGCTATTCATTGTTATTGACTACCTTTAGACCACAAAAACTTGGAAATAAAAAACTGAAAGCAAACCGACTACAGAAAAGTGAAACGTAGTAGATTTCATTATTTATGGTTGTAAAAATACTATATGCATGTTCATACATGTTTGTTCAAATTTAAATTTTATATTTTACCTTACACAAACAAATTGAGAATCTCCGTCGTTGTTGATTAAAAAAAATAGAGCTGATTTTTAACCAACGTTCTTTATAGTCTGTCCACTATAAGAATTGCTTTTTGACAGCTCGACGGGTGATACCAGAAGTGATGTTCAAAAGATTATCGACTGTTGTACCATTTCAATTATAAATTCAAAATATTATCATAAATCGAATCAGGTACGTAAATAATAATTACAACGTAAACGTACTAATAAGATATGTAATAATAAGACCACATATCTATGCATTGTATGTTAAAACTAAACTAAACTAATATTTTATTATTTATTGGTTTCTATCTTACAATTTGGTTGTCTTTACGTTTAAATTATATAACATAATAGAAAAGTTTTTCTGTATCGGATATATTTTAGAAAGTATTTCTATCGATTATTTTAATCTATCGACCCATCATTGAATAATTCTGTGTAGGCATCACTAAGTAGGCGGGACCTGTCCATGAAGTACGATAATTACTTGTATGACATTTTAACATAGACAATTCAATTAAACATAGGCGTGAAGCTGTCAAAAAGCAAATAATATAATGGACAGAGTATAGTATTTTTTTATTTTTCGTGAACAACAAACGAAAAAACATGTAACTTATAATGTACATTCTTACTTAAAGAAAACATACAAATACTTATGATTTTTCAAATTGGCTATCGTTTTAGGTCGTCCAGTTACAGCCTGGGGCTACGCAATATTAAGGGTGCACTCACACACATCAGTCACCGTCACGGCACGTCACCGGACAGGATTAAAAAAAAATATGTATCAATAGTTCTAGTATGACTCTGTTCCCACACGACAGTCGCCGGCACGAAATCTATCAGTGACGTCACCGGTCAGGCACGTCAAATAATCTTTCCATACATGTATCATACTTTTATCCCCACTCACCCGGTGCCGTCACGTCTCAGTTCAGTCAGCGTCGTGCTACCGTCAATGAAACGTGGCATCCGTCAGGGCAGTATCTGTTCTCTAGCGTGACACACGTCTAATCACTGACTAACCTGATGTATGTGTTCAATGATTCAGTCAAACCGGCGACGTGACTGACGGACAACATGACGGTGACTGGTGTTTGTGGATACGTACACGAACCGTCACCGATCAGTCATCGGTGACTTGACGGTGACTGATGTGTGTGAGTGCACCCTTAATTCGAAATGGCGCCCCCTAGACAGGACAATTTCATACATATTAGAGCGAATTTCTGTACATACTGTACAAATATTTTTATTACCTGTAAGTAAGACTTTACTACTTTAAAAACTAAAAAGGTATTTCCAACATGGGGTATGATTGCCTATGATATAACCATGAAATTGAGTTAATTAAAATATGCCACGTTATGTCGCATCGGTAAGTTACGATAAAGTGTGAAATTTAATATTTGCAATTATTAAGAGATGACAGTTATGTGTCAAATATGCATACTTTAATTGCATAGTTTAACCAAAAAATTCAAAGAAAAATTTTTAAGTTTTTTTTTTTCATAAGATCCTTCTCCTGAGAACGACAAACACAACAAAAGAAGAATTATCGAAATCGGTTCAGTCGTTCGCACGTTATGCACGCCGTAAGCAAGGGAAATAAGGATTCATTTTTATATATTAGGTAATATAGAGATTAGGATTTTATCGCTCTAAAAAACACAGCCATTTTCATTAATATCACAAAGAGGTTAGTAACAATTATAATTTTAAACCTATAGAAGATACAAGTTACAATGTAATTTGTAATTGTACATTTGTACCTACTACATTAGGTACCGTCTTTTAATCCCTTGTCCTCATTCCGCTTAATATAAGGCTTTACAATGTCTACAATGATCTGTCTTCAGTTATAACAATGTATAAATAACTAGCTTTCCGCCCGCAGCTTCGCCCGCTTTGTCTAAAACATAATAAATTATATTATACTAAAACCTTCCTCTTGAATCACTCTATCTATTAAAAAAAACCGCATCAAAATCCGTTACGTAGTTTTAAAGATTTAAGCATACATATCCCCATAGGGACAGAGAAAGCGACTTTGTTTTATACTATGTACTTATGGAGTGATATACCACCACCACATGTAACACGACGGCCTCTCAATATTGTATGGAATTAAATGCTGTTATAATGTAGTAAATCAATAAAAATCCAAAAAAACTGGATAATTACTTACATCAGATGTATTTTTTAAGAATCTTTAGCTTTGTAATTTAAAGGTATATCTAGTAATAAAAATAAGGAATGTAAAATAGATATGTATTTGAAATGAACCAATTTAAGTTACATCTAAAGCGTAATCAACGATAAATTTTACAAATCAACCTACTTAGAATGTTCACTCAGAATACGGTAAACAAAGTTGAATTTTTCCTTGAACTATCACTTCTAGGAAAGTCCTTTTATCTAATTCTAGTACAAATAGCATAAAACTGTAAAGGAGGATCAGATGTAGAAGCTTTGTATGGGTACCAATGTACTTTACATTTACATAATCCCCATATTTGCTAATTTTATTTCCTAGTAAACTTTATATTCAATTACTGTTAGAAATTGCATTTACCTTCCACCGATTCAGAAACCTTATTTTACTCTCTTAGACAAGACATCTCTGTCTACTCTATTTTGTTTTTTTTTCTGTCGGTTAACAAACTAACAAAGCCAATAGTCTAAACAAATTCACCAGAAACAACATTTTTAATACACATACATTACCAAATATGTATAAATATTGCAAACCGTTCAGCCCTACAGTTATTTTTGGCGATCGGAGAAATGATATTGCATAATACATTACCTTGAACTTGCCCAAGAAACTTGTTGCACTGGCAACTCGCCAGATATTGTTCAACACTTACAAAAAGTTTGTTTATGAAACCGATAGTATCTGTATTGAAGAGTAATAAACGTTTGGGTAAAAGTTTCGAATGATGGTTCGACAAATTGTGAGTAAATGTCATGAATTGACTAGTGAGTAAAACCGCGTGATATTATGGTATATTCGCGATGAGCAAGTGATAATTTGAACAATATAGTATGTTTTAATGCTATTTTAAGACCATGAAGACCATTTTCATTAGGTGTGTCAGGTTCTGATTAATTGACCTGAAATATACCAATCAATAAAATAATCGTTTCTTGAACTTTCTTATAGATATACGATCAATACCCGTTTGCATAAACTCGTCCCAAATCATGTCTAGACAAAGATAATCCGATAGAACGTGGATAGAACGAATGTTCCACGGCGTTTGATCACATATTAACTCTATTAATATTATATTACTAGCGGTCTGCCCCGGCTTCGCTCGTGGTACATATTTATGTTTTCTCTCCATAAGAACCATCCTCGTAATTCAAGGAATATGATAAAAAAATAATTATCGAGATAGGTCCACCCGTTCACGTTCATTTTTATAATATAAAGTGATTTACACGTGTGACGTCAAAGTTTCTATGGACCCATAAAATAAGAAAATACATACGAATATTTTATGCATCAGAAAGGAAAAACTATGAATTCGAATGTAACACGCGTAACTTGATATTTCTCTTCTTATCGTTTTAACGAGAAAGGAATACGTCGAAGTAACAAGGAAAAAACGGAAATAATATTGTATAATGTGCATTATAAATACCTACCATTACCCGTAGGATACTTTTAATTTGGCCAGGTTTAAATAATCGCGATAGTTCATACGAATATCTTACAAATGTACCATACCTACAATTGGCTTCTGGCACAGACTGCAAAATATTATTTCTAAAATAATTTAAATAAAACGGTCTGTTGACAATTAACTTAATAAAAATTAAGCTTTAAAAAGAACAAATATTGTAATAAATTTCTAATAATATGGTTTAACGTGTAACACAGTAAATGTTTCTCGTAGCACAAGCCTTGCACCTTACCTTGCACGTGTCCACTGTCCATTCGTCACACGTCACGGTACGATTCGTAATTTTAATCAAGCCGTTTTAAAAACACGTTAATCGTTGAAGGACGCAAGTTCAAATCGATCGAACGATAACATTGTGTCAAATGCACGCATATACCCCGCATGTTGTTTTTGTATAAATAGTTTCTGACTATTCATTTCTAGTATAGGAAAAATATGTATACGCCTATATACTATATATAGGCGTATACATATTTTACCTATCTTTAAGTTTTTCTATTAGTCATTGAATATTCAGACATAGATATTTATTATTTATAAATTATATGCTTTATAGAAACGTAGCTTATCGTTAAAAATATCATGTCATACATATTTTTAAACCGTTAACCTGGAGCCATTCTCTAATGATGTGCGAATAATATTAAATTTCATTTAAACGAGAGAAACTACTGTCAGCTCATTTTTAGCGTCATTTTCTGAATAGATTCGCAATAACCGATGTATTGGGAAGAAGGGATTCGGGTTCGGTATGAGATTATAAGAAAGGGAAGATAGATCTTGACAATAAACAAATACACTGAAACATCAAACGTGAACTTACAACGCAAATAAATTGGAAATAACAAATGCTACAGGGCTCACCTAAAGCGTTTAGGCCTTGGTGACCTCCACATTGGTGTTTATATGAGTATAAACGAATATTCGAATATGAATGTATTATAAACACATGTTATAAAATAATGGCGTCCATCGTCCACTATATCCTACTTATTAAATGTTACACAAAATATCAACTAGTGATATTTATTCACGCAGAGATAAATTATTGTATTTTATGTCAATTATATTTCGTACTTGTTAACATTTTAACACGCTTGACAAGTTAATTCTAATCATCACGACGGTTTACTGTTTGATGTATTTTTATACATATGTGACCAACAACTTGTGAATTATTATGCCAAATATAATATATCAGGAACATAGTAAAGTCTGAAAGACCGCTATTTGTAAATAATAATTGTTTTATAAGGTCTTCATTTCAATTATTGACTTAAAGATGAAATTCCATTGGTAACTTTCAAAATTGAATATAAAGAATAAACGATGATTTAACTAAAGGAAACATATTCTGCATTATATAGATTCTAGGCAATTCTCCATACCAATGGAAATATTGAAGCCTTTCACAATCACATTGACATAGTACACATCCTTTTGTGATTGCTTCTAAATAAGGTACCTATATCAATTTTTTCAATATCAAACTAACAATTTCTAACTGATTCAAGACGTTTATCCTTACGTTTATCTCATTAACATCATAATGATAAGGTTTTTAGAGTTTCCCTGTCCGTATCGTGGTATATACCATTGTTTTCGAATTCGATTTGCCGAACTTATTGCACGCCTCATAAGCAAAGCGTTGAGGTGGGTACTACTGTCACTTCGCGCAAAACATCTGATTTTTCAAACTTAAAATGTCTTTATGTATCATACATTGCACTTGTAAGATAATACATACACACACATATTAAGAAAAAACACTATTTTTAACATTCATGATATTTTTGATGTCATTTTTGTTATTTAAACTAGTTAAAAAACAGTTTAAAAAAGTTCTGTCTTGGACGTCCGTGTGTCTGTATGTGCGGAGGATTTTCTTGTTAACACGATAGCGACCGAAATACTTTACTAATCGAGTCTTTTTTTTCTCTTACGCTTGAGTATGCTCAGGAATAGAACCCTTTCATTTTTCAGGGTCTGATTCGATGTGGTTTAATTGTTATTAAATAAACAAAAATAATAATTAATAAATAATTATTAAAAAAAAATTATGAGGCGTGCACTTTTGGATTTTCCAAACTATTTGAGTAATGCAATCCAGTTAAGTCCCTAATATTTACGAATTTCGACTACGCGATCCTTGTTATCACGGTTCCAATTTACATATCCTATCTCTTTGATCTGGACCACTAAGTACATCTACATAACCAAGAAACGTCTTTGTTGGAACTATTTGGACACATTAGTAGCCCGTCAATCATCTCATACGCAATCTCAGTGGCCAAACCTCGCTTGACCGATTGGTGATAAGCGATTCCGTTTAATATGTCTATTTATAGGCAGATACTTATCCTATATGAAAATGTAATTTCCAAAAAGTTCTTAATGTCTCATGATCATTTGTTTAAAAATATATATGTACTAAGAAACACGCTTTCCACGTAAGCAGGTGCATATTTCCTAATTTCCACATACATAGCGGCACGTTCTTCCTTAAAAAGCATCGTTGATTAAAAGATATTTTGGGTTCAGTTCCAGTTTTGTCACGTGCAAATTCTAATGTAGATGCTACTATAGGTAATAAATAATAATGTACCTATACTTTTCATCATACCTCAGCATTTTCTGATTCATTTTAAACAACCTATTGACCTTAGAACGACCTTGTTAATCTATTATAAATTAAGTGCTTCAATGGAAGCTATTAATCAAATCATATTTCTATTGCATAATATTAACTATTATCTTCATAAAAATGCATTATAGGTAACTGCCGTTTACTTGTTACTTGTTACCGTTGCGCGCGCGCATATTGATGCAAATACCGCAGTACAGCCTTGACATTTTTCGTTTCTAGGTATTATCTATTATTTAACTATAATCAATATACCATAGTCGATTTAATACGTTACATTACTCTTATATCCTAGAATATATATTAGTAAATAAGTATACTCGATGGAAAATAATTTAATTCAAAATAGACTCAAATATTCAACTAGACGTCATTTCATAAATGCATTTGATTTTCATAATGCATAGAAAATATTCCGGTTCGAAAGTAGCTTCTACTGAAAATAGCCGCCAATAATATCTGTAGAAGGTAAATAAAATTAAAGAAATATATAACGAAACGTCAAATAAAAATTGAAGATAATATCTATAATACATACTTACTAATCCTATCTCCGTACCAAGAAACAAATTTAAAACATACACCAAGAAAATTCCAGTATTGCAAAAACTATTTTGCAGGCGCAATATCATAAACGTATAAAAACTATGACCTTCTGTGACAACTTCCTGATCCTGTGGATATTTATTTTAATCGTAGGAAATAATCACTTCAGTCTACAAAGTTCAAGGTAAAGTATTGTTTGTTTAACGTGTCCATTATTTTGGCGTATCATTAATATTGCAAAAAGAGGAATAAAGTTTAATAGAACAAAATTGACATAAGGCCTTTCTTAACTGTTATTTAAGGTCAAATGAAAAACATAATATTTACTTCATAAAGAGGTACAATTAACTTTGAATTCATTCCGAAAACTTAACCATAGAAAGGTTTATAAACTTTTACAATTCTGATATCTTACGAGCACGCAACACACGTTAAAACTTATAAGCTTATTTAACCAATTCTGGCATTATCAAAATAAACTGCAACACCAACATACCAACTCCGTTCTACCGACCTACATCTCGTAAAAAAAAAAGGTAACAGATCAATTACATTTAAAACACACCGATAAATCAAAGTACGCAAGGAAAGCAACTTCCATACAAAGACATGTGAGAAAAACTTAGACACACTTATTAACTTTATTAATATGTTTTTAGAGATCAATTCGCATTGCATTGATAACGTGAACTGATGAAGAAATACGGCATTGGATTAGGAATCTTATGGGTGATAAATTTGAGTTGATTTTGTGTTAAACCGTTAAATCCGTGCATGGACTAGACGGAGCGGACAACCTTGGGACACTCACTTTTGTTGCTAAGGGCGGGTTCAGACGATTGCAAATATTTAGGTAATTCTGTTTTAGACTCGGCATAGAGCAGTCCTTCACGATTTAAGAGTACGAGCAGATGCATTAACATCTGGTTAATCGATTTCGCTTTTAAAGGCAAGTGGGCAATTAGCGTTATAACGTCATTTATATACCAGACCAAATTTTATTAATCTAAAGAGTTTATTACTAAGACACGGGACTGTTTAAAGGAACATCTAACATATTATAATGTGTGAAAAATACTATAATTGAAGCTACGATATAATATGAAATCAAACAAACCCCATTAATTTAACGATAATATGGTAAGCCCAAATACCACAGAAATAGAAATTAAACTGACTGATGGTATTATTTATTCATCACTGGTCATAGTGATGTTGGTGAGACGATGATAACATAAGATGCAGTTTATTATGCATCTTAAACGAAACGCCCCAAATATAAAACAACCAGCCAATAATTTGGCCATAAATCAATTAATACAGTCGCAAATGCAGGCAAACCTTAACGAACCTATTTCAATTGGACACCAGCACTTATTGCGTGTGCAATAAAGTCGATAATTGAATGTCAGTATAGGCTATCTAGGACACAGATTGTTGACATTTCAAAAACTAATAATTTTATTTTTCTGCACTCGGCAACAGTTGTGCATGATAATAACTTTTATGTGTTTTGAATTGATGAATGCTAATTATTTAAACGGGTATAACTCGCTGATAATTGAAAAATTCCATTCACATAGCCAGTTAATTCATAAACAAAAGACTATTTTAACGCTTTAGGTATATTATATTTTCCGATAAACAATAAATAAGGCTTTAGGTATATTGTATTTTCCGATAAACAATAAATTTGTTTTAATTTAAATATTCCTAAGATTTTTGTTAGTTAACGTTTATATTCATTAAGCTGATGTTATTGAGGTTTGGAAGGATGTTAATTTTTGGGATTGTTATAAGTAATCTTTATAATACTTGACCTATATAACTATGCTAAAAAACTTCTGCATGTTTCTTCTATAGATCTACCTAAGTATACAATCTGTTAAATAAATTCAGTAAGATTTTTTCTAATCGAACACGGACTAAATAATAAAATTTATCGGAATACAGAAAACAAGAGAATTTTAGTGGATTTTCTAGTAGAAATCCTAAAAATCCATTTTTTCTGGAACGGCACGATCGTCGTTAGGACTGGATGTGAAATTCTAATTGGTGAAGTGTACAATTGTAAATTGTTCGCAAAACCGAACAAGCTATTACATGAACTATAATTAAATTATGTCAACGTAAACTAACCTTTTATGTAACAAAAAGTGCTGTAAGATATATATAGGTACAATGCAAAATAGTAAACACAACAAATATTCATATGCGTTTCTGAAAGATTAGAGGATTTGTAGATAAAAATACTTTCTTGATTAGGCACATACAATCGACGCAATTTTATAAATGATATTAAACATTAAGTTACCCCTTTCTCTCCTTAGCTCTATACCTAATTCGTATAACATATTAGTTTTGCATACAAATGGCTGGATACATCCATAAGGAAAATCCCTTAACATAACCGAACCCTGACATTAGCGGAACCAAACCATACTTTTAAAACCTTACCGACTTACCGCAAAAACCTTAGACAGGGTTTATCTTTAAGCGCGGGTTCTCTTTAATCTTATTTTGTCGTATTTCACATAGACAATAATTAAAGTGACAGATCCCTGGTTTAAAGTTAGACTGCGTTTAAATTGTTTTGTGGTATAAGACCATTAAAATTTTCATACAATAATTTAGCAACAATCAAACGAAACCCTAAAAGGATCTCACGTCACTCTCATATAATATTTTTAGTCGTTAACAAGGGCTAGAGTACAACTTATATTACGTAGTACGTTACGTACGCTGCAAAGTCGTGGAAGATATTCTAAAACCGTCAACAAATCCGCGCAAATTGGATTTATTAACGGTAAAGAATTTAAAGATGCGTCAGAGGCTCTTACTCCAGCTATGAATACTAATTTTATACCCTACAATGTTTATTAAATCGATGTCGCTAATGTTAGACGTGGAGCAAATTTGGACAGCCTTTTTATCAATTAAGTTTAGATACCTAGAAGCAATTATTACTCGGTTTTAGTAAATAAAACTAATATTTTTATAAAATTATGAAAAATGGTCCAAAAAGCTCTTTATTCATATGAAATAATAATACTTAGCATAATTAACTTGTATTATTTCGTGAATAATATGATGTATTTATCTCCTGTTTTTTATTAATATATGAATACAACATAATACTTGCTTGATGAGTTTAATTTTCAATGTGACGTTTATTAATTACATTAAAAACCACGCCGTTTTTTGTGAACTTGATCGTGACTCCCATTAAATTAAATGTGATTATTTGCAAAATTCTCCTGTAAAACATGAGCATTTTTATGAGATTGAGTACGAGTAAATATATACCGTCATATCAACTAGTTAAAATTCAAATCTAAACCCAACACATACTTTCAAAGATTAGTACATTATTCATGAGCACTTAAAATAGTTGAAATATAAGTTGTGTAAAAATAATGTCATTAATTGGCGTAATACTTTTACTTATAGGGCCACTTATCGCAAATAAGCGTTAAGTTATAATTCAAGGCAACCCGAATACATGGCAAATAGTGCGAACACTGCATAATGTATATAAACCAAAACCGTGTGGGGATAAATATTTCATTCGAATATAAGAAAAAAAATTCCACCCACTTATCAAATTTATCACTATTGACAAGCTATTTTTTTTTAATTAGTTCCAATGTCTATTAGAAGCTAACATGTTAATTTCTTTATGGTGTATCTGTGAAATCACACCTCAATAACAAAATTTTATTTGTCTTGACTTTTTTCAAGTTCAAATATGTTTTCCTTGATCTTTTTGAACATGGATTTTTTAACTCGATATTGTTCACATATCGCCGCGAAATAAGATTCGTATATTAAACCTTAGACCTAAGAAAGTCTGCAAACAGCAGACGAGCAAACATCTCAAAGACATTCAATTTAAAGAACCAAGGTCGTACAGTAATTAAAAACTCTTTACAAATATAAAATTAGATTTACACATTGAGTAATTAAGTGCCGACGGTTACAAAATAGCCATAATGTTACCGTTCACTTCGAAACATAACTGATCCATTGAACTTTGAAAAGCTCTAGTGAATGTGGCCGCAACAAAAAGCAGTAGGCGTTGCGTCACTGGCCAGTGAAAGTGACTCTAACTCGGCCAACAGACTTAGGGCATTTCGATCGGGCATTTTTAGTAAACAAACAGTTTTCCGGAAACAAATTCTCAGCATCCCACTGGGAGAAAAATCGATTCATTTGGAATGCAGGAAGCTCCGTAATGACATAGCATTACAAAGACCTGATGACTGGCAATTTGGTACGATATTGTGAAAAAAAACACTGAAAAGCTAATTTCCCGTAGGGTTAACACAGCTCATAGTGTTTCTACATTCCCAGAAAAACGCTAAAATTCGAATGTCAATTGGCATTTCATTGCCATCCCACTTACATATTCGTTACTCAGAAACACTGCACATATCGGAGACATACGCACACATACGCACGATCAATTGCCCTAAAACATGGCAAAATAGCCCAGATACAACCGCCCACATATGATAGACGAGGTGATCGGTAACACGTATCTCTATAATCATGATAAATATTAGCCTTTCCAGCACCTACGCAAAACTAAATGATTGAAAACGAGGAGCTTTGTACTTCGTGCGAATTTGAGGTTAGATTGTTTTATCACTATGAACCTGCAAATTGGAACACACATTATAAGGCTTCTTTGAGAACATGTTGCTAAGGAAAACGCAGCTTTTGAAGAAATTTGTATAACCTGTAAAACTAGGTAACTTTTCCATTCATTGATTAGCTTTTCCAACTTGGACTACCCTTACTTGTTAGTCTATAAGTAGACAATAATAGTATTTTTGGTACTTCAATAATCGACACTCTGATTTTGATAAGATTACAATAAATTATCCTATAAATATCCTCGCTTTATTAAATAACCAATTATTCTTTTTTCCAAAGGTACTCAGAAAGGTCGGATTATTTATGACATAGTCAATAAATAAATCTGAGATGCAGCAAAACAAAACAAGAGTGAATATTTTGGAACCGGTTTAGTGGCAAGTGTGAAGTCCTAGTGAAGCGTAATTACATCATATCTGGTCAGAGTATTGACAAATTACTATAACAGGTTCGTATGACATCATCATAATAGACATAATGTATAAAACTCCTATAATGGGATTCTTCATCCCATAATAATCAAGAGCTAATTCAAGAACGTAATTGCTTTAAAAACGGAGTCTACTTACATGATAAATACGCGGTGAAGAATCGATTAATGAATAATCACGTAAAAAGTATAAAAAAATCTAACAAAATAAATCCACCTTCAGATTTACGCTCGCTCCAACGTCATTTGCCAGCTTTGAAAGCGTAGGTATTTCTTAAAAAGATCGGTTAAAATATTGTTACTGGATTTGTTTAAATTAAAATTCAGAAATAATGGAATTCATGAACTGAAAACCAGCACTAAAACTTTTGAAAACGTCAAACCAATGAAACACCAAATAAAGAAAAAATAATCAATCAATAAAGACTAAACTAAATAAACCATTTAGCAATCAAAGCTTGCTAATAAAAATCGTAAAAGTACACGGCCTTAGAGACCTAAAAAAGTTATCAAACCGCACCTAAATTGTCAAGTTTTTATTAGCAATGTGTAGAGAAAAGGCGAACAGCCTTGGCATTCCGAACGCTTTATCAATCCACTGCATTTAGGTCTCACGACTGGACCTAGAATAATGAACTGTTATCAACGTTGATAAAAACGTACATTTTATCGATCTACATAATCAGGTTTAACCAATGACACTAACCACTTACTGAACAAGGTCGAAACTCTTGAAGGCTTTATGAAAATGTTTATCGCAAAACAAATGGTAACCTCATGATGCAGCAATAAGCATCAGACATAACTATTGGTAGCGTTATAACTAAACAACATAAAAATTCCGATGACCAAACGAATAATATGTCGATTAATGAAATAAAAACTTTGATTGCGATAGAGATTCGTTACGTTTTCTAAAAGAAAAGACAATATATGTTTTATGAAATATTTTAGAACCAAACACTTGATGAACATGTTATCCAGAAATCGTATTATTCAAATACATAATATGTAAATCAGAAAATGTTCAAATATGAAGGGTACAAGTACATTATACAATTAGGTCGATCCCAAACTAGGTTGATATAGTATTGTACCTACTACCCACGCATTTGCGATGTTTTTGACGCAGAAATATCGTACGCAAATATCGTCTCAGACCTAAAGGATAAGAGCAAACACTATGAACATAATTTTTTTTTACTCCAAGAAGGAAAGCTTTTAAACGTTCTCTAGACATTTTATGTACTTATTCATAAAATTTGTATTCAATTATTTCACTTATCCTCGCTTTTATTGAACATCTATCTTTGAAATACAGAGCATATAAACGTAAACTATTTTGACAAACGGCCGAAGGAAAAAGCTCTATACCTTTAATTCAATTTTCCATCCAGTAAGAAATAAGAATCCTAGTATCCATTGTCCTTTCCTATCTAATTATATCCCCGTAATTGCGTTGACAGAAATAGGTCAGAATACACATAAGGCAGTGATGCGAAAACTTTATTCCTCAAGTTGAGTCAGGTCATTTCAACGGAAAATATTTCCGTTACTATGCAAATGTATAACATATATGTAGCATTATTTATCGTTCTAGTTATCTTAATTGGTTGCGCGGATAAAACTCATTTTGTTTATGACTTTAAATATTCCACTGTCGGGACAAGCGATTATAAAGCTTTGTTTTTTATTGTTTGAATATAAAAATAATTGAAGCTTATAATACGAAAGGCTATTTTGAACATAGTGTGGGTGTGTATTAACATAAAATCAATACATATTATGTCAGAAGATTACGAGTGGCTCAAAATCGCCATCATTTTGTAAGCCTGAAATCTAATGCAACTTTTATATGCCAAATTGTAATGAAACAGTACAATCGCTCATCATTCTGACCGGTTACTTAATGTTACAAAGTTAACAGGAAAAATGTTAGGTCTAATATACAGGTTCTTGTTGCAAAAATACTCGACTTAAAAGATGTTCACTTTTAGTTAACAAAAGCGAGTTATGAAATATTCTAACATATGTTTTGGGCTCATCTCAATGTCCATAAAAGGCTTTTACATTGCATAACAATTTCGATACACAATTAAGAATTACCCAAAGGATTTCCGGTGAACGGTCCGAATGTATCTCAGCGAATCTTCGTTACGTAATCTGCATTATTATGAGAATAGCGTACTGCTTTGTAAAACATTTCTATACACTCAGTTCACAGTGAACGATTAAGACGCGACGATTTTTCCAATTGAAAACGCCTCAAAGAATAGTCCTTTCACGATGATCTTAAAGAATAGTGATTTTTAAAGAACGGTTCTCTGTCCCTTATAAATATTTGTCAATATAAGTAACTCGGCAACACCCGTATTTCCAACAGAACCTTATTTTCACTTTTATGAACACGGAGTCTATTGGATATTTTGTCATATAAATAGACGTTGCCATGTAACTATACTAAATCGTAATATTTCAAGTATAATTTAACACGTGAGCAAGAAGATGAATCGTTTAACATTAAGTTCAGATAGACCACACAACTACATCTAATTCCTCTGTAATTTAGCGTACACATATAGTTCAAGTAAATTATCATTACAAGGTATTATACCGCGCACGTCATGCTGCTTTGATGTTCTTGCATTTGTCGCATTTGCTGACACAAATACTGTCCCATTTCCAACCGACTTGAAAACTAGGTGGTTATGTATTTCATGATGTATTTTATATGGAACTGCTGTTATTTTAAGCTTACTGTCGGTAATTTCTTTATCATCTCACCAACAGGAGTACGGTCTACGGAACAATATCCATCATGTAAATCACTTGCGTTTTAATTATTAAGAGGATATAAACCAAAGTAACATATGTATTCGATTAGGTTCGTAACAACAAGTTTAATTAACCTTTGTCCTACCGACAATATGTGCACAAATCCCTCCGACGATATGCCAGTTTTATTTCTCAATTTGGATGGGCTCAAAACTGTCAATCATACTACATTTAATACTTCACATTTGCCAACCGCCAAGTTACCACTAACTCATGGTCTTACATTGCAATCACATCTCTTATAAAGTTATAACCATAAACCAAGCCAATATACCTGCATCTTAAGTTATGTCCTATCTGTAGTGAACTCAAGTGAAGTATGAAGCAGAACTATTTCTAAATAATCAATAAACTATTGTTTATAATTAGCAGCTTACATCGTAGTGTACGTCATTCAAAAGATGCTTGTACCTACATTTATTTCTATAATTACACAATACCAACATAAGTGGAATTGCAAAAGGAGCAATGAGTATGGATTCATCCTTAGTTTTCTATTAGGCTTCCAAACACGTGCTCCTGATGACATTTTGATTAAAACGCCGCTGTTTTCCTGTATTGCTTACGATTTTCTCTCCAATGCGTAAAGGTTACGCCTCTGACATTTGCCTTTGTTCATTTCAATCATCCTAACCCACAATCTCCACAACTATCAATATGTTTGAGTAATTGTTTAGAAATAGTCTTCATGATTTGTACCTACGTTTTATTAACTGGTCTTGTGTAAGTAATACGCGCATAACACTGTATCACAATTTCCAGTCTATGCAGATTGCGTGATTTGCAGACGTATTAGCATAGATTGCTCGTTTGTAACCATTTCTGTATACTTCACGTGTATCAAAATATACTGCACTAGCGGCAATGTAATCCGAACTGATGTACATTCCAAAACCAGATCCCATACATGGTAGTTCTTCTTTACATCATCGTACGTTTTTTCCTATGTTTTTTCTTTCGTCCTGTTTTTAGATAGGTGTGTTTTAGTAATTAGTCTGTTTGCTTTTGTAATATGAGTATTGAGAATATATTCATTAAAATAAATTCAATTGAAGTTTAATCGTCTACGTGTATCTTCGGGATATCTATAAACAAAATTTTAAATACGTTCATATAAGTGCACATATTTCAAATTCGAGAATATTCGAATGACATTTATATAATTTACATTATTCCCATTTGCAGATTTGTGATTAACTAAAATTATAAGGAAATACATAATTTTGCAATTATTTCCTATTGATTACGTATAAACGCATTATAAACGCAACAATTTTAACCTTTAAATATAGAATTAATATTACAAATAATCCCAATAACATAAAAGGTACTTAATAAACATTAAATAATGGTATATCGAAAGTCGCATACACGCAAATTTCGCCGCATATCTACATAAATCAAAATAGTTTCTGTTAGATCATGTGTGAATACACGTCCATGCGCGGTTATTGTTTGTCTTTCCTTCAAATACTTTATGATCGCTAAATTGTTTTAGCTAATCTTATAAAAATATTCTAGATAATTAAATTGTTGAAAATTTTCTTGTAGAAATAAATTATTGAATATTCTGTGAAGATAAACTTATATTATTTCAAATGATAATAGTGCATAAATTTGGAATTTAGAATTATCCGTTTCAAGTAAATTCAAGAATATTACATGAAAATAATTAAAAGTATGTAGATTTAGTTTAAGAACACTTTCAATCTTTCGAGCTATTTCCATGCAATTTCAAAAGACATGTTTCAACGTAAAAGACAAACATACGAACTCATTTATTCATAACCAAATATAATACTTTTTAACAAAAAACAGTCAATTTGAAATGAAAATAATCCTTACATCATAGTCATTAAGTTTCCTACTTCCCTCAAATTAATATTTAGAAACTACTTTATTGCTTTGATTAATTATGAGAAAACCAATCTCTATGAAATTACTCATTTGATTGGATTGATAATAACCTTGTCTTTTTCGTCTTAAAATTAAATATTTTGTATAATGTGTGATTTTTATCTAATCTAACGAATTTTGTAGAAAACACTAACTACCATTATAAAGCGGTCGAAAAAATAGGAAGCAAAGTCCATTTTCGATTCTAATAATAAACTGTAACTGTAAAATACATTGCTTAACAATGCGGTTACAATTCAACCACTTATTGCATTAAAAGCATTCAAACAATAGAAAATGCTTTTATATCACAAATAAAGATTTCGCGTTACGTAATTTTTTTGATTTCTTTTTTACAAAAAACAACGTCATCTGATCATATCGATCTAATGTTCAAAGGTCAAAAACAATAAAAAAGTGTAGTTTAGCAACTTATTATATTGTGAAAATAGTAACAAGTTTAGGAGTTTTAGGACATTAGATAGTGATACAGAAACAACTCCCTTTCGGCACCTTTCGGCATATAGGTACGTGTAGCGTACTTACATTAATATTTTATTCATATACCTAAATATATATATATATTTTTTATCTAGCTCATAATTCTATACCTGCCTACTGATGTGTACAATATTATAATAACTTACATCCTGAACAGATAGATAGTTTTTATTTTTTGTGTTAATAACGACTTAAGGTAATAAATCGGTATTACACCGATTAAATAAACATATTTTATTTTATCCTGGTTCATCCTGAGCGAAGCATACACAAGGGGTTCATTCACAACATTTGCATATAACTATTGCCTTTGTAACAAAACTGAAAAATTAACGAGTATTGTCAGCGAACAATATCCAAAATATAAAATAAAAAAAATTTCGTTATTACGAAGCTAAATATAAAATAAACCCCTGATTACTGATAAGGGATCTTAATGGATGCTGCTAACAACATATTTAGTGTAACACTATTGCAGGAGAATGCACATCAACAGCAAACAGTGACGCATCTTAAGAATGTGAAAAAATGCTTTCAAACAGCGCCGTTTCAAGGTTTGTTGCAACATTATCATTGAATTGTCGCTCTTACTTCTGATCTCGGTAAAATGATAGTTGCATCAGCCCAGATGTTTTACCCGCAACTTGAACGTTATATTTAACAATTTTGTGTTTTCCAAGCTGTTACCCACCACTTCAGTTCAAAGGAAATTGTCAAAAGACTTGGACGTTTCACTGCGGTGAACGCCTATATCAATCTCTAGCCTCCTAACATCTCCAGACATAAAAATTATACCATAAAACCATTACCGTGCGACGAGAATGAACGAGAAACTAATACACTTTTGCATTTATAAAATCTATTAAAATAAGAAGAGATAGAAACAACTGGACGTTAAAAAATGAATGTAAATTCATATACCAAAGAAACCCTTTACGCTTAATCCAATGTCATTTCCGTGCTATTCTCAAGGAACATAATAAAGAGACGTTTATGACGATCAATATCATCAATAGATATGACTTTATCCGACGGAGCGTTGACAAAAGCTGCTTAAACAATAACATGTCCAACAATGTATAAGGAAAATCGACTCAGCGACTATTTATTAATGTTTTTTCGACCATTCTAATTTGGCGCCAAAATTATGATTTATTATCTATGGTCCATGCAATATAGATTATATAATTTGTTTACCAATCAACACAACAATTATACAACTTAATTAACACAGTTTTGAAACTTGATATTTTAATTTACGCGACAGGATGTGTTTTTCCAAAAAAATAAAGGCAAAAAAGCTTTCGTCCTCTTGTAGGTACTGGGTAAAGGGCAATAACATACCAATTTTTTTGAATTAACACTTCCGTGTTATTTGCCTAATTCAAGGCTAACCCTTTATTAAAAAAAATATCTTTCTGAGATTTTGATACATAATAAAATAAGATTTCTATAAATATTCTTCACGTTTAGGTATGTTCGTATTTAGTATAATATCGTTTACTTCTTTCAGCGGTCATCAAATAACACATTGAATGAAATATTGTCCTGATTCGAAAAAATTTAGTAGCGCCAAGCTAAAATGAAAAAAACGTTGTAGAAATAAAAATTTCTTATGTAAACTTAAAAGACAGCTGATTACAAATAGACTACAGGCCCATGTTGAAAAAATTATGGGTCATTTGACCCACCACCTGACCTATCTAGAATGATATAAGAGCATAAAATAATAAGATTCAGCACTATGACGTCACTCGTAAGCTGTCCACCTGAGTGCAGGTGAGAATTCTAAAGTTCAGGTAGAGATTTTCTCCCCTTGTCTCCATGATTTTTGTACGGCGTTGCGGAATAATGGCTTAAAAGCAGTATAGAAATAGTATGACACAGATGCCGTACAAAAATGGTGGTCCACAAAGTCGGAATTTATTTTTATTTTTCGACAGTTGCCGGGGTAAATTTGGTCATTTGATTTTGTACGGCATCTGTGTCATACTATTTCTATACTACTTTTAATCAATTATTCCGCAACGCCGTACAAAAATCATGGAGACAAGGAGAGAAAATCTCTACCTGAACCTTCGAATTCTCATCTGCACTCAGGTGGACAGCTTACAAGTGACGTCATAGTGCTGAATCTTATTATTTTATGCTCTTATATCATTCTAGATAGGTCAGGTGGTGGGTCAAATGACCCATAATTTTTTCAACACGGGCCTGTAGTCTAAAATAAAAACTATATTAGAACATATCAATAGTGAAATATGGGATCATATTATAGAATGCATTGACACTGGTCAAATATAATTTCAGACCTCGCGTGACTATTAGAAAATAGCTATTATAAAAATAAATTTAAATAATAATACAAAAAATAAAATACCTTATTTACTCTCATAGTTACTTGTCTTTTGATTTTTTCGAAACACCCAATTAACTGTGATAACTGAACATTTCTTTAAAATAAATTGTTTGCTTTTAACAGGCCATTATAATAAGTAACAACATGTTTGATACCAATAAAATGGCATTAAATCATGAAGCACTCCTTACTATCTCCAAATATGAAAAAAATATATAACGTGTGGTCCCCGAGAGAGAAATGTGAAACCGAATGAAATGATACCCAATGAACGATACAATCATACAAGTTATCCGTATTTTAAATAAATGTGCCTTTAAAACCTTTTACAATTTCTGTTACACAGACTTATAAATCACGTATTTCTTTGATCATTCATTTATATTTACTAATGCCCAAGATTTGCATAGTACTGGAAAACCTAACAAAAATTTAAAATAGAAATCTATAATCGATTGTTCCTCAGACTCTCATTTCCCTAAGACATACAATCCGTTTTTTATGTTCATATTACATATTATCAAATTTATATTTCCCAAAATAATATTTTAAACAAATTGGAAATCTCAATAGCCCAGTAACTGATGAAGATTTAAAATATTTATTCGTTCAACTTGACTGCGTCCTTTTACTGAATTGTTCAGGTATTTTTGGTTGTTTTACAGTCATGAGTGTTGCACATACTTAAATAGATTCAATACAAAAGTAAAAATATTATAAATTGATATGAATATCAATTTAGTTTGCCACGTAACCGCCAGAGGCGCTGCTGTCATACAAATAGGAAACCAATAGGAAATGTAGTCGCTAACAAGTTCACGCGACAAACTCTGTTGAGCTAACTAGCACCCGATACTTACACACCAGGTTTAATATATAACAATAATAAAGGCTAGTGTCTCACAATACATTGAATGTCTCTAAAGGGCTTCTCTATATATTGAATCTGTCTTTATGTAAGCCTTGCAAATGTGAAATGACCAAGTACATTCTCTACTAGGTAATATAAATGATAAAAAATACCGTTTTGTCTGGCATGTCCGAGATGTCAGGAAGTTGTAATTATATGCATCTCGTATAATTAATGACAAAAGAACTTCTTACTTCACTTCAATTAGGTACACCTAAATATATCTTACATTAGCTGTGCCTCGCGGTTTTACCCGATGATATATATTCCTCGATAAATAAGTTCTAACACCGAAAGATTTTTTCAAATCGGACGGATTCGGACCAGTAGTTCCCGAGATTAGCGCGTTCAAACAAACAAACAAACGAACTCTTCAGCTTTATAATATTAGTATCTATAGATATAGATTTATTTAAGACTAGCTTCCGCCCACGACTTTGTACGTGCATCCCCGTTTTTCCCCGTTCCCGCAAAAATTTCGGGAAATCCTTTCTTAGCGGATGCCTACGTCCTAACATCTACCTGTATGCCAAATTTCAGCCCGATACGTCCAGTGGTTTGGGCTGTGCGTTGATAGATCATTAAATCAGTCACCTTTGAGTTTTATATATATATAGATTTACATTTGTTTTCCTTTTCTGTTTCTCGATCTATTTTTATAAACGCTTTAAAATTAAACTTGCTCATAACCATGATAGCGATTATAATACATTCATTAATCTATTCGTAGCGTATCATTTTATTGTAATGAGCATAAAGTTTAACAACATAACCTCTGATTTTTACTATAAATAGCAGCTAATCATTTCTGATAACATGTAATATGTAAACCTCTTACCTACAATTTTCTTTTATTACTCTATTATCAGTTTTATTCAGCTGTTTATGCAAAATAACCGGATGCTATAGTTAGTATTAAAATGTCAGGTTATACAGAAGATATATTACGAAGATAAAAGCCTTGCTTCATCTATAAATTATTTAACAATTCAATCAAAACACTATCACCATCAATGAAGTGTTTTGAAATTTTTCTTATGTTTAGGCGTCTATGCCTATGATAGTCATAATATTTAAAATGCGTAATTATGCACTTGTTTTCGCAAGATTTCTAAGCGATTCCTAAGGGTCTTCAAGGATAGAAATGAAAGATAGACAACTCCAGAATAATTTAAATATTTTACGCTTGAAATTAGGTAATTGTCTCGACAAATATCTTTGTTTATTTTAATAAAATGGTATATTTTGTTGGATATCCAAATCGCCGACATAACTGCGACGGAGTTGTATTGAAATAAATTCATCTTCAATAGAAATATTTCATAAATTGTTGCGCTCTGAAGGGTGAAACTCTATTGTGTGCTTTTGTCATCTTGACAGTCGCATTTCTTGTACATTTGAATGTAATTGTTTGTTATAACATCATTATTCGAGACATTTATAAGCCTTTAGACAATTATATTAATACTAGCGGCCCGCCCCGGCTTCGCCCGTGGTACATATGAAAAATAGATGTTGGCCGATTCTCAGACTTACCCGATATGCACAGAAAATTTCATGAGAATCGGTCCACCCGTTTCGGAGGAGTATGCAGACTAACATTGTGACACGAGAATTTTATATATAAGATTTTAGCGGAAAATCGTAACATTAGGTAAGTCTATGGGTATGTGTAATGTGAATATTTTTTGATAATTTCGATGGAAAAAGAGGCTATAGAACGGAGCCACAAAAACTAAAATTATTATCTGAGTGATCTGAATGATTTACCTACAAAGCTAAAGAAAGAGGTCACATGTGGACATGTTATTCTTAAGCTAGGTAGGTACCTACCTACGACTAATCTGAGCCTGCGAGTTACGACGAAGGTTCTCTAGATTCTTGGAGTTGGTACAAAAAAGGCATAAAATAAAATGGGTATGATATTTTATTTTTATCGTACTATTTTGTGTATCGTACGTAACTAGTTAGGTACTTTACATCCTTAAAAAGGTTACAGCTAAGTTAGGAATTAGGATAAAGCACTTAGGCAACCCACTCAGAAAAAATTCGTGGGCAGCAGTTTTATCTCAGTCTGTTATCGTGCAAAGCCGCAGAATCTAGATAGGTTTTAATAACTTTAATCGTACCTATGTATCATAATAAGGAAAATGGTAATAAAAATTATATCGGGACAGGGGTGATAAATGCCGTCAATGTTTTATATTCCAATATTTTAACGGCTAGGTAGGTAAATAGATATTTTGAGTTAAACATCGATTTACCTAGTAACCTACTAATCATCGACAGCTCGTGTTGAATGCTAATTGCTAATAATCCACAAAATATGTCATTGCAATTGAAAATGTACTCGTGTCTTTATCTATTACGCTATTTTATGTTAGCTATAAAAAAATAACTGCTCGTTCATTCTTTCAATTATTGTTAATTTTAACGATTCGATTGGTCACATCATGTATGAGGTGTTTCGTTATAAATGCGAATAAAATTGTAACGCAACGGAACGCTAAAGAAAGCATTGGAAAGTTGATTTTACGTGCATCTCGAATAGAAAACTGAGCGAGATGAGTCGTGACGCTTCGGTGTAAAACATCAAAGGGTTGCGCGACCGAATCAACAAGTGTAGTCTTACGACGTGCATTACGCCGCTCTCTGTGCCAAACAAAGCAACTAGTGGAATTCTAAGACGGAGGCAGCGATCGTGAAAACTGGGCCGGACATGTGAGCTGCGGCCGTGACCACATTACAATCACTTTTCAATTAATAAAGAAGCAAGCACCTGCAGAATGCAACTGTCACTCTTGAGCGTTCAACGCCGGCGACGCTCCGATCTCACTTGGCTGCACTTGTCCAACGTGACAACTATGTTTACGTGTTAGCGATGACACAGGCACAGGTGTACCGGTCGCGGGCCGTGACGTAGAGACACGTGCGTTCTGCGCGACGGATGGCGCGCGACTGACGCGGCAGCGGTGCAAACTGCTTTACAGGCGCGACGTAGTCAACAATCGCAATTCGCAACTTGAAATACCTACGTAACGTAACTTAACTCCACAATATTATAGTTTCGTAATAGTATTACTCGATTAATGCACCGTTCTCGTCTAATCGTTGTCACGACTCGGGTGGAGTCCTTGGGATTCGATTTGATCCTTTGAAACGTAAATGCCTACGGCACGGGCAAGTAGTCACGCAGCCATAGCTTCGAATTAACCGTGCTGTTATCAAAAATTCGAAAGCTGCCCCTATGCTTTGTTTTTGTAACAAAACCATTCACTGAAACTACTTTTACCTACTCTCGTAAGGTATTTACAACCTGTAATATTACCAGTCAATGACTGTAATAACTAATATTTTCCTACAAAGTCCAACTCACATTTCTTTTTTCCTTGAAATTTCTTCTAATATCTCTTTCGTAAGTAACATAGATTGCTAAAACATCCAAAACTGCCAATAATAAAGTTCTTAAAGGTGCCATAAAGTGATAGGCTCAAAAAGTTTCATGAATACAGTCTGTTCTCGAATCTCGAGACAAGTTTTGTAAGGCGATGTTGTTGAGTCTGTGAGGGGCTTTGTGATGAGTTCCGTATTTGCAAATTAAAATAATATTTAAAAATTAAGATTTTTATTTCTCTTTAATATATAAATAAAAAATATTCGCCCCGGGTGGGAATCAAACCCACGATATTTGGCTTGGAACTTGGAAGGCAGGGCCACTATGCCAACCATACTAACCGGTGATTCGTCTTCACAGCTTTCAATATTGCCCAATTTTCAAATAATACCTCCAACAGTTCTAAAAAACTTAGTTCACAATATTTACTAGGTATATTTATAGGTACTAGTGGTAACCTAACTCGATTACTGACCTTTAGAATTTTAATTTAAACTTATTATTTAACTTCTGAAGTACTTTCGGAGTAATTTACGTAGGTAGTTCCAGCGAGTGCGTAGGAAGGGAAAATATCCATATTCTATTAGACATTTATTTTTAAAACCATCTCAGTCTTAGAACTGTATACTTTTCCTATGATGATAGTTCAGTACGATACATTTTTTTTAAACAAAGCATCCTGACTACCAATGATATGATATAGGATACGAACATAACATTCTATCTTCAAAAACGGCACACTAACGCACATACGAATTAGTCAAAGTATGGTATTAGCATGATTCAGCTATCGTGAACGAAAAAGACATAACTGAAGTAAAATCTAGTTAAAAAAGTCACATTTCACTCTAAACACTATGGTGCTACTCCAGAAGCTCTTATAGGTACACCTTTCTACTTATCTTGCTATTCAGCAAGATATTAGATATAGATATAAGAGATTCCCGTCAGTCGATCAAAATATTTCCATAATTCCGTAAAACTTCTACACGAATAATTTTTCTTTAAGTCATACTATCTTTATGACCTTGAATAATTTCGGGTGACACTGGTGAAATATGGAACGAGTTTTAATTATGGACTATTTGAATATTCATTGCGTCGTCGACGTTTACAGGCGCCTGAAATTGAGGTCGATCTGTAATTATTTTAGGGCTTATATTATAATTTATAACATACGAGCGCTCTATGATTCTTAAGGAAAATGTAATTTTTGCAGAGCTCCGTACTTCAAAGAGCGGAATAATAAATCAACAACATCAGGTTATGTATTTTTCTTCATTCCGTTTTTACGTCCTAGGGCAAACGAGGTGCCTTGTATTATGTAAGAGACTCACGTTTATAAATTACATATCTTAGTATTTGTTTAATCCTTTTACCTACTTTTACTCCTACAGTTGTTATAAACATAGAAGTGTCTATTTTTGTTATTAATTCGTATTCTTTTCCCAAGCTTTCCCAGTTCTTATTCCTCTTCTTTCTTACCCATACCTTTGAAAGTCGACAATGTATTAACGGAGTCGTAAGGCCTGAAAATTTATTTATGTCTCTACAAATGTGCATGGGCGGTGGTAACTGGTATCGCTTACCATCAATCCATCCACCTTCTTCTTTTCCGAAAATAAAGAATTTTATAGACAGTTAAATATCCATAATAAATATGTTTTTATGATGTTCGCCATCATTGCATAGTTATAAAATAACGAGGATTGTCACATAGTATACTTTTTATGAAACTTGAAAAAAAATTGGCAAGCGGCAGCTCTTAAAGTAAAATAAATAAACTTCAAGAAACGATATTTAATCCAACTACATATATGCTTAAATTTATATGTTTAGAATAAGGGAATACAGGAGCCTCGGGCGTCCTCTGTGAGGGTGTAATATACTCCACAGTTCAAGGTGGAATCTATTCAAAGTCCTACAATATTTTATAAAAGAAAACAAACACACTTATTTATCGGCTAAGAACTCAAAAGCTCGTGGTCCGGGAGCCAGCAGCAGATTTTATGACCAAGTTCCTCTCAAGCGGTAATTAGTAAAATGCATCAAAGTATAGTATTATGAAGCCTCGTGAACGTCAGCTGGAGCTCGGTTGGGGGGAAGAGCGGTTGTAGCCTCCCGTATCAGCTGACGGTTTTTCCACCAAGATACAGCCAGCTGACATATATATTTATCCACAGTTACATATAAGCTATCATCAGGTAAATTTTTGTTTGAGAGGAAATAACGGAAAATAAATTTTTCTTTAAATTTAACTTTCATGTTCGAGACACCAGCTGACGTATAATACACCATGTTGTAACCAGCTGACTATTTTTTTTCGTTGAGATATTGGGTTAGCTACAATTTGACAAATTTTTAGCTGAGAGGAAATGAATGAATGAATGTATTTTTTTTCCTATGTGCGTGGGAGGCACCCCCCCCCAACCGAGCGCCAGCTGACGTTCACGAGGCTTTATAATACTATACTCTCATGCGTCTGACGAATTATCTCTTGAGAGGAAATAGTTAACCAAATTTGCACCTGGCTCCCTAACCATCGGCTTATTTTTCAAAATAACTCATATGTTTATTGAAGGAACATAAATATTTAGTAACTGCTCAATAACCATATTTACCAATTAGTATATTTGATAAACGAAAATTGTACTTGTGTTTTCGATATACATATAATTAATAAAATTTCACAATTTTATACATCACTACTATTGTGATACTATTATGTATTATTTTGTATAATATTATTTACTAGAGTTGCAATACACGAATAGCAATAAGTATTCGATTTGATTTTCCTCGGCAAGAATATGCTGACTCGCATCATATCGGAAATATCATTTCTAATATTAATACACAGTATATATATCTGAAACAAAAGAGAAAATTTAAAAATTTGAAAATTTAAATTGGTGATTTTAATTTATACATCGCTTTTCATTTAATGGTTCCTTAATTAATTAATATTTTTTTATCTGTTAGTAATATTTGCTGGCAACAGTAAAAAAAAATATTTCATTTATTTTTCACTCACAACAGTAGAACGGTAGAACCAACAGTCATTTTTTAGGAATTTATCTACTGTTATTAATTATATTCGTTAAATTCCTATATTAATGGAATTTTAATATTTGTCTCACCCGTTTGTCATAGTTACCATCATGCCTAGCTATCATGATATCGGTAAAAAAAGTTAAATTTCTCCAACCATATTATAATATGATATAGGTACGTTTCAGTAACCGTGACGTTCAATTTATTGCAAAATTATTTTATTAGAATATTGCATAAAACTACGAAAAGGGAGTTATATTCTGGTGTTAATATAAGAAAAGACTAAGCTATTGTCTCCACAGGGGTTTATTTGCATATAGGCTTATCGTGTTGCCTCGGCAGACATGCTTTTCCAATAAAATGTCGAGTTATCCGACGCCTATCATTTTATGTTACAAAGCTACTTTTATTTATGTAAAAGCCGGGCAAAGACCCCGGCTGTAGGTTAGGAGAAAAAAAGAGCGTGTGTGCCGTGCACAGTTTCAGAAGTGAAACTTCTTTAGCAAGATTCAAAGACACCAAAATCATCGCCTTCCTCTATGACGTGATGGTATTGCTATGCCGCGACCTTGAAATCTAACTCTCAACGCAAAAAAAGTTTCACTTCAAAAATAGCGTTGGTATATAGGTAACACCCTGTAGCTTACTAGTTGTAAAATAGTTTTAATTTTTAAATTTCGGCCTGGTAGTTTCGGAGTCTATTCAATACAAACTATATGTCCACGCCAACAATATTACATATATCTAAAGCTGAAGAGTTTGTTTGTTCTTTTGAAAGCGATAATGTTAGAAATTACTTAAAAGTTAAATGTTTTTTTAAATTATTTCAGCGCTTGTGCTGGATATACATACCTATATACGTGTAGGATAGCACTCAGGGATCATGTACATATAAAAAATTTATAAAGAATTAAATAGACTAAGAATGAAGAGCAAAACATATAAATTTACCTTTTTTTAATGACACTAGACATAATTTATGTAGATAGGAAGTCTTAGACATGTTACATTTGTATGGATCATGAGTAAGAATGCTTATATAACTTCTAATGTGCATACAAATATATAAAAAATAATCGTATACCTATTTATTTAATAATAATAAATACTTATATTTTTCATTTATCTGCGCATGTTATAACATCACCACTGCTAAAACGGCGAAGGAAAACACCTTGAGGAAACCGACATGTCGAAAAATCAAAAGTTCGACGACATTTGACATCTGCCAACCCGCTTTTGGCCAGCGTGGTGGATTATGACCTGTACCCTCAAAGGAGGCAGTGGGAACTGGGAACGTATATATGGGCTGATGATGATGATAATAATATCGGCCTGGCAATAATCATGGTTACAGGTTAAAAACACAACATTGATGAATATTATTTCATACTTCTATTAGAACTATCAAAGCTTCTTTTTTTTTTTTTTTTTTTTTTTTTTTACGTTGGGAAATGCCTTTACGCATCCCCCTCGACAGTTTTACTGTCCAAGGGGGTATGTGGGACTCGCACGAAGCCATACCCACTAAAACCCAACGGTTGCCGTCTATCCTCTTGAACGGCGGGGGTTAACAGCCAGGCCTTGTACCCCCGCCGTCTGTGGCGACTGCCGCTTCTTGGCGGCCCTTCGAGATCCGGGAGTGCCAATGGGCGACGATATTAAATAATATCGTCGTTCCATTTCCGGATCTAACCACCTTACGCCGCGGGGGGCTCCGGTTTCCTTGCCGCGTGCATAACTATAATATGCGCGTACCTACGGAAACCTCCCCCCGCGCTTTTTCTCTAAGGTAGTTTACGGCTGGCGCTGGTCATAAAGACGCCTACGCCTGCCGGGTCTGCGCCGACGTAGAGGATCCGCCGCTGGGTCGTTCTCTCGGGCCCTCTCGGCGTCCTCTTTTCTTTTCATAACCGTCGCACAGAAAGTGACGACGGTCTTCCATGCACGGTCAGTGTCGCCAGTGACCATAGTCTCTACAAGGGCCCGCAGGGTCAGCTGGGTGTCTGTTCCTAGCAGGCTCTCGAGAGACCTACGCTCCTCTGTCCATGCTGGGCATTCCACAAGCGTGTGCAAAGCCGTATCTTGAGGGCTGCTACAATGATGGCAGGCGGGAGCCGGTTCACGACCGATTCTGTGCAGGTAACTGCCAAAGCAACCGTGCCCAGACAGAACCTGCACAAGCCGGTAACTGACCGACCCCCACCGCCTATCCACCCATTCCTTGAGCATCGGGCTGATTGCGTTCAAGGTCCAGGCCCCCACGCGGGACGAGTCCAGTTCTCGACGCCATCGGCGAAACACCGCGTCACGAGCTTCCTGTTTCCATCCTTGGAGCATTTCAGAGGGCAGGTTCTCGTCCCTCTCTCTTGCCTCAGTTCTGCGCCAATAAACTTGTGCCAGGGCAGCGGCTTCAAGATGCCAGGGAGCAGTTCCGGCAATGACACAAACCGCATCATAGGAGACGGTGCGATACGCCCTAGCAACTCTTATAGCTACTACTCGTTGGCACCGCCTCAGCACGATTGTGTTACGCGTCAACAGTTTGTCCGCCCATATCGGACACCCATACAGCGCTTGTGATCTTACCACTCCAGCGAAGAGTCGGCGACACCCCCAGCTCGGCCCTCCAATATTTGGCATAATGCGGCAAAGAGCCGCTGCCGTGGTGCCGAGCTTGGTGGCTAGTGCCGAAAAGTGGCCCTGGAATGTCCATCGCGGATCGAGCACCAAACCGAGATAGTTCAGTCTGGGCCCGATTCGGATGGGCACCCCGCTCACTACGATCTCTTCCCCGGGTGGTGGAGCTCTCCGGTGGCCGTGGAAGCATATAGCCTCAGATTTCTCGAGGGCTACTTTTAGCCCTAGGCTTTTGATTCGACCAACTACTTGTGCCACTCCTGCTGTAGCTCGAAGTCGCGCCTCCCTGAAATCCCGGCCCGTGGACACCACTAGGGTGTCATCAGCGTAGCAGATGGCGCTAACTCCTTGCGGCAGCCCTCCTCGTAGCACGTGGTTGTGCCCGATGTTCCACAGAAGAGGCCCCAGTACGGAGCCCTGTGGAACACCGTGTGCAACGCTATGGCTACCCCAACCATTTTGCCTTGGGAAGGCAATTTTGCGCCCGCAGAGATATGAGTGGACGATACGGCGGAGATACAACGGTAGCTGGTGTCGGGCGAGGCCATCTAATATTTTGTCCCAAGGCAGGGTATTGAATGCATTGGAAATATCTAAGGATACTGCCAGTGCAACCCCGCCTTGGGAGACGCATCCTTCGCAGATGTCACGAAGGCGGGCTATGGCATCCACTGTGGAGCGTCCCCGCCTAAAACCAAATTGCGCGTCCTGAAGGTCTGGTCCTATTCCTGTCAGGTGGGTCTGAATGCGGCTCGAGATAATGCGCTCGAAGAGCTTACCCGCTTCGTCGAGGAGGACGATCGGCCTATATGCTGATGGTGAGTCTGCCGGTTTGCCGCTCTTTTTTAGCAGGACTAGGCGCCCCATCTTCCAACGCTCCGGAAACCTCCCGCTCTTAAGGCATTCTGTTAATAAGTTACAGAAACGCTGCTCCAGTCCATACGACAGGGCGAGGGACAACACTTTACCGTGCACTCCATCTGGGCCCGGTGTGGTAGTCTTCCTTTTCAGACGGTCTACTGCGGCCTTCAGTTCGGCTAGGGACACGTCCGAAAAGGGTTCATCGCAGGTCAACTCTTCCTGTTCGATGCTTCCAACTCGACTCGCAAGGTCGGTTGCATTGAGACTACAACCTGGAAATAGGGTGGTCACTACCCTTTGGAGCAGCGATGGCTCCAATGTAGCTGTTAGCGGTGGTGCCCAAGGACGCAGCTTATTCATTACTAGCCTGTAGGGGCGTCCCCAGGGATCCAGGTTCAGCGTGTCTAGCAGTTCAGCCCAGGCTCTTTCCTTCGCAACCGCGATGGCATCTCTGAGAGCCTTTTTGGCGTTCTGATAATTGCTGTATCGTTCGGCCTCCTCCGCGGTAGAATAGTCAACGCGTCCCCTCCTTCGCCTATATTTGGTGTATCGGCGTCTGGCGGTCACACAAGCAGATCGGAGCCGCGCATGTTCCATCGACCACCAGTAGACTTTGTTTTGTGGGAGAAATTTTCTCAGTCTTGACATCGCGGCATCCGAGACTTGCGTCATTGTCTCAGCAAACCATTCCGTTTCGGCATCTACATTTATGGTATCGGGTTTCGGACACCACGCCCTGATTAAGGACGCTAGCTCTAGTAGGTGTCCATCCAGGCTCTTAAGAGACCACCTCGGATTGGTCTCGATAGTCGAAGAGGTATCGAGGTTTGTATTCCTCGTAGTACCTGTCGTAGGGAGAACCTCGAATCTGATATATTTATGATCAGATAAGGTCTCGACCTCCGACAGGACCCGCCAACCTTTGACACGACAGGCAAGAGAGGGGCTCGCGAAGGTCACGTCCACCACTGAGCCACCCAGCATGCGCACACACGTGTGTTCGGTGCCTTGATTCAGTGAGACCAGGTTTTGAGCCGCGAGCCATTCCACGAGGACATCTCCACGGGCATCTGAAGCTGAAGAGCCCCAAGCCACGGATTTAGCGTTCAGGTCTCCAGCAACGATGATTTTGTTAGGGCGACCCCATTGAATCAGGGTTCCCACTTCTCCCAAAAACGCTTCAAACTCAGGAAGAGTTTTATTCGGCGAGAAGTATGTTGCGATAACAACCGTGTCGATGAGCCTGACAGCTACGCATCCGTGACCCTTCATATGTGCGCGAATCGGAGGTGAACCTTCTGCTTGTGTCACCACTATGGCAGCCACTTCATCGAGGTCTCCAATCCAATTATCTCGCCCGCCGGGTACGGCGTAGGGTTCCGATAGTATTCCAAAATGTACTGACCACTGTGCCAGGCTCTGAATCAATAGGTCCTGAGCCCTGGCACAGTGGTTGAGGTTTGATTGCAGAAACTGTAGGGCCATGCTACACTGTAACGGTTTCTACAGTCTCCATAATATCTGTTCCTTCTGTCTGGGAGCCGGCAGTAGGTTTTATGGGCCTCCTTTTAGGCGCCTTGTCCGTTGAGCAGCCTGTGCCACCTAACTATCAAAGCTTCTACGTCAATTTAATGTAGAACGTTTTAAACCCCATTTTAATCGCATGATCTCTTTACTTCATTTTAATTTCTCTTTATTTGAATTGAGAACTTATTCTTAACTTATTTTGAAGTCCGTTGAAAATGACCTTGACTCGTGACAACTTGGAGAGATTTGTAAATTTAATCAACATCAATACAGTATTATTATCTGTGTCAATAGTAATATTAAACATCGGATGCCCTTTTCCCACTATAAACAAGCGAAACATGCCGGAGTCATCGGCCCTAGAGTTCGTGATCGAAAGTAAAAGTCCGCAGCTGCGCTGTTCACGAGACCATGTATTGCAAATATCGTATCCAAAGGTACCTTATAATACTAAGATAATTCATTAATTATTCTGTGGTATAAAAAGATAACAGGGTAAAGGATCAGTATTATGTGTTTTAATCCTAACACCTATGAATTATTCATCTTCAAGATGTATGTATGACTAGCTGTTCCGCGCGGTTTCACCCGCATTGCTTCGCTCCTGTTGGTCTTAGCGTGATGATATATAGCCTTCCTCGATAAATGGGCTATCTAACACCGAAAGAATTTTTCAAATTTGACCAGTAGTTTCTGAGATTAGCGCGTTCAAACAAACAAACTCTTCACCTTTACAATATTACTATAGATTAAAATGTAAAACACATCATTGTAGCAAAATATAAATTAGTGATGCAAATAGTAATTTGTAAATGTAGGATAACAAACTATTACAAATGCTAGCTATATCATACTAGCTGCCTAGTGTCCTGGTTTAGCCCGGGATGAAACTGATGGTAAATAAATGTTTAAACACTTTTTTTATTTAAAACGTTTACAGACAAACATTTTCACTATAATTTTCCAAGATAAATCATGTTGATATGTTATTGGTAGTTATTTACTTTGCAGAAAACACAGTAGGTATGTCTAGACTCTAGGCCAAATTAAAGTACCTATCCACTTTTAGCTGTTCCTGAAATAAGTTATATTATTCGACGGGCAACATTGAATTATTATCGTATCTATCAACGCAAATATCTTGAAAGATAATTAGAAAACCACGATTGATTCTGATATTTAAACTTTAATCAAAGCGGGAATCTCCGCTTGTTCTTTGATTAATCCCAAAATTTAACAATACACCCTGTGAACACACCCCACGAATTTTTCTACTTCATTAATTTCCATTGTTAATTAATTATTTGTTTACGATTTATATTATTTTAGTCATGTCGATTTTGTTCAATTTTGTTCTTTGGCATTTTTCCAATTTGCGAGAAGGTACAATAGAAAATACATTCAGGGTTGCAATTAAAAAGAAATAAACGTTATTAATAAAAATATTGATGTTGATTATTAATACATGATAGGTAGGTAGGTAGCATAGAGCTAGAAGATTTACTTATTTTAGCTAGTTTAACTATCTAACTACCCAAACACGGCTATTATTAGACATTTAGCACCTTTTCCTCTGAATTTGATAAAGATCCGCCTTGTGTTAAAATTGTGGTTAAAATCATCAATTCAAACAACCTCATTTATAAAAAGTACATTTTGACTATGTACTTTATAGTGATGTGCATGCCAGCCACCAATTCATGTTAAATTGAACGTAGCCAGTTTTTCAATATTCGAACTTGAGCATAGCCATAGCCGTCAGCAAATTACGGATAAAATTTTATTGTTTAGGGTGCACTCACACACATCAGTCACCGTCACGGCACGTCACCGGACAGGATTAAAAAAAAATATGTATCAATAGTTCTAGTATGACTCTGTACCCACACGACAGTCGCCGGCACGAAATCTATCAGTGACGTCCCCGGTCAGGCACGTCAAATAATCTTTCCATACATGTATCATACTTTTATCCCCACTCACCCGGTGCCGTCACGTCTCAGTTCAGTCAGCGTCGTGCTACCGTCAATTGCTACATGTTCTCTAGCGTGACACACGTCTAATCACTGACTAACCTGATGTATGTGTTCAATGATTCAGTCAAACCGGCGACGTGACTGACGGACAACATGACGGTGACTGGTGTTTGTGGATACGTACACAAACCGTCACCGATCAGTCATCGGTGACTTGACGGTGACTGATGTGTGTGAGTGCACCCTTAATGTTATGTCGACGTTTTTGGCGCGCAATTGACGTTGATGAGTTTACTGTAAATTTTTTATGAGAACGGAAGAAAATATTTTACTTTAACCTGCTGTATTGTACGTATATTATTTGGAAATTTGGAATATAGGTATATGTATATGGTTTATTGACTCCTTTTTTCACTTGAGACGGAAATCTCATATTTCTTTATTCGTAGATATTATATAATATGATACTGCGAAGATAGATGACCCTAATTGAAAAGAATGGACGTTTAATTACCAAAGTAAACATTAAACACCAATGCACAACAACAGTAGATACAAATCTATTTTCAACAAATTTATCTCTTATTTGGTCGATATTTTGAATAAAATCTATTCAGACAGCAGTAAGTTTTATGTTCCGTCGAGCCGCTTTCGGGGGCTCCAGCCCCCTATGCAAGTGGCTTTCTGTTAGCGTAGAGATACCTCTACAGCTTACGTCAATCTCATACATTCGTAGTCTATTCTATTGAACGCTACGCTAACAGAAAGCCACTTGCATAGGGGGGCTGGATATTGTGTATAAATCACTAGACATATAATATTCTCTTAAATTATTTATGTACTACATTTTTTTCAATCAATTCTATTTCTGTCTGTGCTCTACAGCGTTTGACATTCGATGACAGTGACAAATTCAAATTCTGAGTTCCGACTTCCGGCCGTAATGTCAATTGTCAAGTGTCAATTTGTAATTTTTTGCACGTTGTTTGAAAATTGATACTTTTTCTATATACATGCTGAAAACGTTCATGTTTAATTTAACTACCTTCTACAAAAATATATACATTTTCTCTAGTTTAGTTTACTATAATAATAGGTTTCCAAAATCATCCGAAAGCATACTATTGAATTACTACAAGAACTATGAAAAGAATATAATGTAAACAAATTTATTCCTTCGTCATTCATTATCAGCGGTTATCGGAACAAACGTTTGTTATAATTACAATTGCAGATAAGATGTTTTGTTTGAATTATTATTCTTTTAATGCTCCTAAACGACAGCCTGGAACACGATTTGTAGAAAATGGCGGGGTTTATTACGCAAAGAAGCGCTTCTTCACGGCATTTGTTAAAAAATGTGAACAATTTAATGAAGAGACTTTCTTCCCACTTTACATATTTCCCCGATGAACAAAAACCTATAGAAGGTAATTATTCTATTTCTTGTTTGTTTAATGTGACCTTATAAATTTCAGACAAGTTACATTTTACTTCAAATATTGTTCTGTATTGTGTCTTTACACACATAATATTAAACTCTGATTAAAAATTTATTTTTATAATATATTATGATATTACTGTAAATATAGTTACTGATATGTTAGCTGTTAGAATATTAGCATGATACTAATATAAACTTCAATAATAATAATTAGTTATGTGACTATTCTATGTCTTATTATGAAATTAACCAATATGTAAATAATTTGGTATAATTACATACATTTTTGTCATTTATAGGATAGTTTCTTATAATTCAATTTTATTATCAAAGATTGCAATACTTCCCTCCTAAAAAGCATGTGGATGTTTAACTTAGGTATTTTAACAAAATTGTTTTGTACATTCACTAGAACTTAGGGCTGCTTTTCAATCCTTGGTTAAAAACTTATTTGTCGAATAATATTAAACTATAATTTGAAAAAGGTATAATAATTGTCCGTATTTGTTAGTTTTAAGGTCATATTTTAATATTATGATTTATCTAGCTTCTGCCCACGACTTTGTACGTGCATCCCCGTTTTTCCTTGTTCCCGCAAGAATATTGGGAAATCCTTTCTTAGCAGATGCCTACGTCCTAACATCTACCTGCATGCCAAATTTCAGCCCGATACGTCCAGTGGTTTGGGCTGTGCATTGATAGATCACTTTATCAGTCACCTTTGAGTTTTATATATAGATACTTTATTGGAGGGGTAAGTTTTAAGCAATGATTGAAAAACGGCCCTTACAGTTACATCTTGAAAATAACTATTCCACATTCTAAGATAACCTATTTATTCTATGTATAGTCTATCTATAAAAATATTCCTTACTCACATACATTACAGGTGAGACAAGCAAAATGAACATGATGCAAGCCATTAACAATGCAATGGACATCACTCTTAAAACTGATCCTAGTGCCGTGCTTTTTGGAGAGGATGTAGCATTTGGTGGTGTGTTTAGGTGTGCGTTAGGACTACAGGTATGGAAACCAAATTAAACTCATGCATTCATTTATTTAATTAGACTTCTTCTAGAAGCACTTAATCATGATAGTTTTACCATTTACCACTGATTCATATAGCAGTTTCTACAAAGAAAAGCCAACAAGAAACTGCAGTTGCTCTTTTCAAATTATGTCAATTGCACGCCTCATAAGCGAAGCGTTGAGGTGGGTACTACTGTCACTTCGCGCAAAACATCTGATTTTTCAAACTTAAAATGTCTATATGTATCATACATTGCACTTGTAAGATAATACATACACACACATATTAAGAAAAAACACTATTTTTAACGTTCATGATATTTTTGATGTCATTTTTGTTATTTAAACTAGTTAAAAAACAGTTTAAAAAAGTTCTGTCTTGGACGTCCGTGTGTCTGTATGTGCGGATCCTTTTTCTTGTTAACACGATAGCGACCGAAATACTTTACTAATCGAGTCTTTTTTTTTCTCTTACGCTTGAGTATGCTCAGGAATAGAACCCTTTCATTTTTCAGGGTCTGATTCGATGTGGTTTAATTGTTATTAAATAAACAAAAATAATAATTAATAAATATTTATTAAAAAAAATTATGAGGCGTGCACTTTTGGATTTTCCAAATTATTTAATTTTATTTCTGTAAATGATATCATAAGAATGATGATGAACTGTAGATATAATATAGGAAATATTTATGCTATAGGAAATATAAAAGATAAAAGTATTAATATGGCTATAGTGTTGTACATTGTTTCATCAAATCTTTCCACTTTTTCACAAAGTAGTAAATACTGCATAGGGTTGATTTCTCACAGATGCAAAATTATGCAACTTCTTATTTATACTAGCTTCTGCCCACGACTTTGTACGTGCATCCCCGTTTTTCCCCGTTCCCACAAGAATTTCGGGAAATCTTTTCTTAGCGGATGCCTACGTCCTAACATCTACCTGTATGCCAAATTTCAGCCCGATACGTCCAGTGGTTTGGGCTGTGTGTTGATAGATCACTATATCAGTCACCTTTGAGTTTTATATATATAGATTTTTAAGTACAACATCTACATTACTTTATGTTTTGTTTTAAATACATCAATAATAAATAACATTAATAACAAACAATTCATTTTAAATATTATATTATATTCATTTTTCTTAAATTATTATTCTTAAAAGTATCTAATGAACATTTTCTTTCAATTTCAGGAGAAATATGGTAAAGATAGAGTATTTAACACCCCACTATGTGAGCAAGGCATCGCTGGCTTTGGTATCGGAATGGCTACAGCCGGAGCCACAGCAATTGCTGAAATACAGTTTGCTGATTATATTTTCCCAGCTTTTGATCAGGTATTTAATTATTTACAAGATTCTTTGTGTTTTCAGTCTAGTAATGGTATATTGTTTATCATAAAAATATATATTATATAAATCGTAAATAATTATCTACTGTCATTTGAAAGTATGTAGTTTAAATTGTGATTCTTTAGTTTGTAGCAATATTTTATATTCTGTTATTATCTAATAAATTGTGAATATTTTGAAATGCTAGAATGCATTGCATTGGTAAAATTATTTTTTTTACCTGACTGCAAAAGAAGGAGGGTTGTGTTTTTCAAGTGTATTTATATTTCTTTGATACGCCCTACAGCCCGAACCACTGGACGGATATTATTATAAAATTAACTTATGAGGTGTGTGTAATCATAACTATTACTACGTAAATAAGTCAGGTCTTTTGTTTTCATGATAATATGAATTCTTATTAATAGATTTTTTTTTGTACAGTGCAATACAGCATAATATTAGTGTGCATGTCTGTATTGTACTAAGTAAGTTTGTGGTCATTTGGGTCTTTTGTTTTCATGATAATATTAACCCATTGAGCCCCGAACGGCCAGATCCGGCCGCGACACAATAGATTTTCTATTGGGTCTGTGATTCCAGGGCCTGATGGATTAATTCTTGTTTATCGATTTTTTTGTACTGTTTATTACAGAGTGATATTTGTGTGTGAGTCTATCTCGAGCTTATGCGTGTCCGACTCGTACTTATTTGAGTGTATATCCCAGCTAGTGAACGAAGCGGCCAAGTGCCGCTACCGCTCGGGCGCGCAGTGGGCGTGCGGCGCGCTGACCGTGCGCGCGCCGTGCGGGGCCGTGGGACACGGCGGCCTGTACCACTCGCAGAGCCCCGAGGGGTACTTCGCGCACTCGCCCGGCCTTAAGGTACACACACACACAGATAAAACATATACGTTCAAATATGTACACATCGTATACAGACACATACGCACAAATTACACATATACGTTCTAAATTCTAATACACATCGTACACACATGCGCAGATAAAACATATACGTTCAAAAACAGATCGTACACAGACACATACGCACAAATTACACATATACGTTCTAATACACATCGAACACAGACACACAACAAATTACACATATACATTCTAATACACATCATACACACATGCACAGATAAAACATATACGTTCTAATACACATCGTACACACATGCACAGATAAAACATATACGTTCAAATACACATCGTACACACGTGATAAAAACACACACACATTTAGACAAAACATATACACACAAAACACGCACTCGTAGATACGTATTACGTATGCCATACGGTAGCATCAAGATGTACTTAAACACAATATTATACACATATTTTATTACAAACACTGATATACAAACGCGCCACACCTTTATTTTTTCCACCAACTAAACAAACAAGCGCATACACACACTCGCACGCTCGCGCGCACACACACACATATACCATACTAGATTTCCGCCCGCGGCTTCGCCCGCGTTTTCGCCCGCGTTTTCAAAGAAAAACCAGCATAGTTCCCGTTCGCGTGGGATTTCCGGGATAAAACCTATCCTATGTGTTAATCCAACTTACCTCTATATGTGTGCTTAATTTCATTGTAATCGGTTCAGTAGAATTTGCGTGTAAGAGTAACAAACACACACATACACATCTATTCTCACAAACTTTCGCATTTATAATATTAGTAGGAGTGCTTACACATACTGAAAACAAGTTCGCACACATTTCAAGAATGGCTGTGTAAAGAATTACCATTTGTTTATTTATTTATTTACAAAGGATAGCCAACAATTTAAATCGTTATTCCTCAAAATCTGTAATGAGCGATAAAAATATTTTCTATTATCTTCTTATTAAATGTATTTTATGTATAAAGTTTGAATGAATTATAATGAATTTAATTAGAATAAAATATTTGAGCACTTTGACGTTCAAAATATTATTATATTAAAATTATTATTATACATATAAAAAAATTAGTTTAAAATTATATTTTATTTTCAGTAAATTGACATATTGAATTTAACTTAATGTAATGTTGTATTTTCCTGTTATTGAAGGTGCAGTAGACCATATTGTATTTAATTGTAAGCTATGTAAAATACTATAGACTGTATCCATTGTTGGAAAATCATATAAATAAATAAATAAACAATATTATAGACCACTTGACTAATTCATTCACCATTCTGAAATAATAGTATTATTTTCTTATCTACACTAATATTATAAAGATGAAAACTTTGTTTATTTGTTTGATTGTAATGAATAGGCTCATAAACTACTGGACCGATTTTAAAAATTCTTTTCCATTCGAAAGCTACATTATCCACGAGTAATATAGGCTATATGTTATCACGCTAAGACCAACGCAGGCAGGCACAGCTAGTTTGTTGTAAAAGATAATTCATCACAAATCATGATTTTCTTTATAAAAAAAAATATGTAATTACTATTTATTTAGCTGTAAAATAAACATACATCTATAATATTTCCAGGTGGTAATTCCCCGTGGTCCCACATCAGCCAAGGGTCTATTACTATCCTGCTTACGAGATAGAGATCCGTGTATATTCCTCGAGCCCAAGATTCTGTATCGATCTGCTGCTGAGGACGTTCCAGTTGATAGCTATGAAATACCACTCGGTAAAGCACAGGTTTTGAGGGAAGGTATGTTTATTATCATTATTATAACATTTATATATTATGGTATTATCCTATGTATAAAATACTTGAGATGGTTTAGTTGCCGCTCAGTGCACTAAACAGCTTGTTTAATTTTTACTTTCTGAGGTTAGCCCGAACATACAGACAAACAGACTAAAACTATATTTTTGGATTCGGTAACAATTGTAGATCACGAATTCTTTAAAAAAATATTCAATATGTACGGTTTTATTATATGTATAGATAAAAAATTATAAACTATTTATTTACTTACCCCTATTAGAGAGAGCGAAAAAGATTTCGTTGTGTGTAGTTAAAACTTTTTAGTATAAACAAACAACAAAATTACACACTAGAATTAACAATAACCAATAATATTATTTTCTATTTCCATGTATTTAGTTATTCAAGCAATCAAATATCTTTTCTTTTCTATTCGATCTTGTTTGAACGCGGTAATCTCGGGAACTACTGGTCCGATTTGAAAAATTATTTTGGTTTTAGATAGCCCATTTATTGAGGAAGGCTATAGGGTATATATCATCACGCTAAGACTAACAGGAGCGGAGCTACGCGGGTAAAACAGCTAGTTTCCTATACAATTAATTTAAAAAAATACCATATCTACATAGGTGACGCAGCCACACTCATAGCGTGGGGTACCCAAGTGCATGTGATGCTCGAAGTGGCCCAAATCCTTTTTTATTCAATCTTCCCCATAACATACAAACGGCAGATCCTTAATCTTATATTGTATAAAAATGAATCGCAAAATGTGTTGGTAAGCGCATAACTCGAGAACGGCTGAACCGATTTCGATAATTCTTTTTTTTATTATATTCCTTGAAGTACGAGGATGGTTCTTATGTAGAGAAAACGTAAATATGTACCACGGGCGAAGCCGGGGCGGACCGCTAGTTTCCTATACAATTTATTAAAAAAAAAATACCATATAGGTGACGCAGCCACACTTATAGCCTGGGGTACCCAAGTGCACGTGATGCTCGAAGTGGCACAAATAGCAAAGGAAAAGCTCGGTGTGAACTGTGACGTCATTGATCTGATGTCCATACTGCCGTGGGACGAAGAGACTGTTTGTAATGTGAGTGAAAATGGCATAATAAAACTAGCGACTAAAAAAAATGTTGTGTGGTTTTATGAAACCACGGTAAAAGTGAAACTTAGGCACAAAATTATCGTATTTGTACGATAATTATCGTACGGTTTCGAACACTGCTTTATACTTACTCGGCAGCCGACCGTCACGCGACATGCGCTACACAGACCAAAAAGTTTGAGACGATGTTATAAAAGTTTCACTTTAAAAATTTAGGTACTAAACAAAATTAGATTGCTAAAAAAATTGAGCGACTGATGAGATAGTGTTACTAAAAAAATTGTGCGATTTATGAGATAGTGTTTTAATGACTTGAGCTGTGTGAATTTGAGCGATGAATATTGGTTGATAATAAAATACAGGTTGAGCGTACTAAACCTGAATTTGTGATATTAAAATTTTAACTAAGCTTCTCAATTACTAGTTCAGTTACTACTCTGTATAAATAAATCATATTATGCCAAATAATGAAAAATGCACGACGTAATGTTGACAATGGAAACAAATATTAGGTCGCTCAAATATTATGAAGTTGCTCATTTTGTATTTTAAGTAACTCAATGTTTGTAAGTCGCTGTTGTTTTCATATTTCATTACTCGCAGTCAGTCGCTCATTTAGTAATTATACAGTATACTGTATGTAGGTGTAGGTGTGTAGGTGACAAAAATAATAAATCAGGGTTATAACCCTGATTTATTATTTTTAAAACTTTAATTTACAGTCTCTCGTCTAAATACTACCCATTTTAAATTCACCTCTTTATTTTTGTGTTAAATGCATTTTTTTAAGTTTTTCTAGTTTAAGAGACAGAATACATCTCATACTAATATTATAAAGCTGAAGAGTTTGTTTGTCTGTTTGTTTGTTTGTTTGAACGCGCTAATCTCAGAAACTTCTGGTCCGATTTGAGAAATTCTTACGATGTTAGATGGCCCATTTATCGAGGAAGGCTATAGGCTATTTATCATCACGCTTAGACCAACAGGAGCGGAGCAATGCGGGTGAAACCGCGGAGCACAGCTAGTAATTACATAAGTTGTTTTTCCATGTCACTCAAATTCTGTACAAATATCTGCTCATAGTCCGTTGACTGATCGCAGATGTTATTAATAATTATAAAATTGGTTGTTTGTAAAGTAGGTTTACGATCGAGATGTTTACGTGATAACGTCTTATTGGTGGCAGCGCTCGAGATGAGACGGGAGATCGGTCCGTCTCTCTCTCGTTATACCTGCGATCGCGCTCGTGAGGTTTTGGTGTGACACAAGTTTCTGAACATGTCACCCGACTAAAACGATTTTAAAATGTCACTCAAATTGAAAATACAAGAATGAATAATGTTTCACAGTCGGTAAAGAAAACGGGGCGGTGTCTCATCGCACACGAGGCGCCTCTCACTTGCGGTTTTGGAGCGGAACTTGCTGCTACTATTCAGGTAAAACCAATCACAATAAAAGATAATAAATATTGTTTTGGAACTTAAAAGTGAAACTTCTTTGGCAAGATTCAAAGCAAAATCGTCGCCGTACTCCATGACGTGACGGTATTGCCATTGCGCTACCTTGAAATTTTACTCTCAATGCGCCAATATTAAGGTATTTCTTAACGGATATCCCTACATTTGGGAAATAAAAAAAATAAAGAAGTTTCTCTTCAAAAAAGATTTCATCAAAATCCGTCCAGTACTCTGCGCTAAAATCAGAAAAGGCAGAAAATTTTAATATTTTTTTTGGTCTATTACTTTCTTGAAGATGCTATTTTTTAGTTATTAAATATACATAATTTAACTCTACAGTTTTGTTAAACAGATGTATAGATATATTATAATATAAAAAAAGACGTGTGGCACTCGGGGACTGCCGCGGTAAAGCTATTGCATGCTATGCCTTCAAGCCACGCCTCCGTGCCCGTCGGAGTGGGGAGCGTGAGGTTTTTCGTTACTAAATTTCTGGATTCGGTCCGCGCGCTCAAGGCCCGCGATAGAAGCTATGCAATAGCTTAAAAAATAAAGTAGTTTCACTTTAAAAAAGGTTCATCAAAATCCGTCCAGTAGATACGCGTCTTTGCGTTAAAGTCAGAAAATTTTCTTTTTTTTTGTCTATTATTTTATTGAAGGGGCTATTTTTTAGTTATTAAATATACAGAATTGAACTCTTTTACAAAAATACATTTTAAATAAATAATAAGTTTATTCAAATCATCTTGCAGGAGGAATGTTTCCTACATCTCGAAGCGCCCGTTCGTCGCGAGGCGGGCTGGGACACGCCGTTCCCGCACGTGTTCGAGCCTTTCTACTTACCTGATAGAACGAGATGCTTGCAGGCCTTGAACGATCTGATCAACTATTAGTGGAAATAAATAAATAGATCTGTTTTCACTTGTTTTATTTAACCCTTGACCTAACCAGACTATTCTAAAACTTAATCATTAAAGAAAATGTGTTTGAACCTTCTACTTACCTGACAGAACGAGATGCTTGCAAGCCTTAAAGGATCTGATCAACTATTAGTGGAAATAAATAAATAGATCTGTTTACACTTGTTTTATTTAACCCTTGACCTAACCAGACTATTCTCAAACTTAATCATTAAAGAAAATATGTTTGAACCTTCTACTTACCTGATAGAACGAGATGCTTGCAGGCCTTGAAGGATCTGATCAACTATTAGTGGAAATAAATATGTAAATAGATCTGTTTACACTTGTTTTATTATTTACCCTTGACCTAACCAGATTTCTAAAAACCTAATCATTAAAGAAAATGTGTTTGAACCTTCTACTTACCAGATAGAACAAGATGCTTACAGGCCTTGAAGGATCTGATCAACTATTAGTGGAAATAAATAAATAGATCTGTTTATATAGTTCGTTTAGCTTTGATGGTAACCTATAGAAAACTGGAATTTCTATTACCCGAATCTTAAAACCCCGAAAACGGTTGGTTGAACTTTAAAAAACAGATGTAACAAAAATAATTATGATACTATTACTACGTACGTACTACCTACGTAGTAATAAGAGCTCAATGGTAACGAATGACATTTTAAAATTATTTTTTAATTTCCCTTAAGAATCAATTTCTAGATGCACTGAAACCAAATTTTTTGAATGTATTTTTTTTTGTCGTATTCTCATAATCCAGAAGTTATACCAGATTCTCAGAATACATTTTTTTGTTTCCCAGCGTACCATTTTCCAAATCCATACTAGGTATAATATGGGTCATTTTCAAAATATTTGTACGTCACGAAATTGTCAGTAAACTGTTTCGTTAGGAAATGTCAGGAAGTTGTAAAAGTAAGGCTGTATTCAGAATAAACTAATATTACATATAAAAAAGTAAGAAGTCACTAGTTAAAAAAATATATATTTTTAGTTACAAAATAATCAACAAACAATCAATTTTTATAATTCTCTGTTTGCTTTTCCTTTTCTTTTCTTCTATCATTAGCTTCTTTCCATTTTTGTCTTCGAGCTTCTTTTTCACTGTCATTAAGATCTGATATTTTTCTTTGTCTTTGTTTCACTTTCTCGAGGTGTTTTTTCCTTTTCTTTTCATATTTTTCAGGGTTTTGCTTTTTTAGTTTTTCAATGTATTTTTTTGCCGTTCGGCAACGGTTAGCGGCATTCTGAAACTAAAAAAAGCTGTTGGATATATGTATTTTGAATAAAAATAAAAACAAAAGTAAGCATCACTCGTGTGGGTGGAAAAGCGATCAACACTAAATGCAATAAGGCAAGCGCTATCCCATCAGAAACCACTTGTAAAATTGGAGGCCAAGACTCACTGATCCGCTTTCACTATAAAAAAGTTATCAGATCCCAGGAAAAGTCAAGTCCCTAAGCCCGACTTTACTAACCCTACATCATGGTTTAAAAAAGTATGGCCTGTAGTTACAAAAAAATAATCTTGAGAGATTTATTGTTTTTCTCCTTTATTTTTATTCGTTACATTAATTTAACACAGATTTTAATATCTTATTTTCATACTTTACACATGAGACCACAGCTTTACCGTCTACAATTTACTGACGTCAGTAAATGTCAAGAAATTGTTCGTCAGTAACATGTAAAAAATAACCTAAGGAATACTTTTACACAAAAAATAATCACATTTACCATTAGATTGAAAGTGTAATCTATTACTCTAGTCATAATTTAATTATATTACAATTGCGGTAGGTGAATTCTTCAAAATGTACTTACTTTTGTTGAGAATACGTCGTTAGGAAAATGTAACTAAATTTTTTGCACAGCACACTACAGGACTTCTTCCGTGTCTGGACGACGAACAAAATGGCGGCGCGTTAATGTGACCTTACTTTTCGTGACATGACCAGTGTTGCCAATGATTAGAGTTAGATTCCCCCTCTTTGTGATACAAGAAGTTGGTTAATTATGTCAATAAATCAGTGTCACGAAATTGTAACGATTGATAGGGACATTTTTATAATATGTCATTCTTCGTTTATTTAAGGTAATTTAAATAGTTTAATCTATCAGATATAACACTTCAAACATTGCTTTTTAATTATGATATAAAAAAATAGGAAGTTTCATACAAAAATTCTGATAAAAATATTGGTTTTCATTGTCGTCCACATAGGGGACAATAAAAAATGTATGGAGCTTTTTTTGTTACTTTATTTTCACATTAAATTTATGTAAGAATTTGAATCGCAATTCATTGCTTTTTATCAGAAATGATATGCAGTATGCTTAAGTTTAGTCTGTAAAACGTTAACAATGATTTATTTCAGTCGTAACCATATTTTTTTCGAAGATTTTTTAGGTGGACAAACATTTTGTAGCAATGTACAATTATTTTGAAAACGACTCATATTATAAATGCGAAAGTAACTCTGTCTGTCTGTCTGTTACTCAATCACGCCTCAAATACTGAACCAATTTGCATGAAATTTGGTATGGAGATATTTTGATATCCGAGAAAGGACATAGGCTACCTTTTATTGCGAAATATGTACCACGGGCGAAGCCGGGGCGGACCTCTAGTAAACTATAAATTACGATTAGCGCTTCGGAAGTGGCACGTTGAGACGTAGCCACATTTTATTTTAGTATCTCGCAGTCTTACTTTGACGCCTAAACGTGTGCACCTTATATTCCTTTTTCTATACTATACTAATATTATAAAGAGGAAAGGTTTGTATGTAGGTATGTATGGTTTTCACGCATAAACTACTGGTCCGATTTTGATGAAATTTGGCACAGACAATCTTTAGACCCTGAGAAAGAACATAGGCTGCCTTTTATTGCGAAATATGTACCACGGGCGAAGCCGGGGCGGACCGCTAGTATTTTATAATATCACTAGCTGCTCCGCGCGGTTTCACCCCCGTGGCTCCACCCCTGTTGGTCGTGGCGTGATGATATATAGCCTATAACCTTCCTCGATAAATGGGCTATCTAACACCGAAAGAATTTTTCAAATCGGACCAGTAGTTCCCGAGATTAGCGCGTTCAAACAAACAAACAAACTCTTCAGCTTTATAATATTAGTATAGATTGGATCATTGCTACGAAAGCTTTCATTTAACACACGTTTTTATTAAATTCTTTAAGTCCGTGTCAAGTCCCCTAGAAGGCGCTAAATATGTGAAATATTTTTTTATTATAACTACATATACCTGTCTGTACATAGGTACTTTCTTCTTATCTGTTCTTTATGTGCCTCTATTTCTTTTGTGTGTGTAATAAAGAATCAATTACCTGTCCTACTAATATTATAAATGCAAAAGTTTGTGAGGATGGATGTGTGTGTATGTTTGTTACTCTTTCACGCAAATACCTACTACTGAACCGCGATTACAATGAAATTTAACACACGTATAGATGGTAACTTGGATTAACACAAACGATAGATTTTATACCAGAAATCCCACGGTTTTACTTTGAAAACGCGGGCGGAAAGCTAGTATAATATACTGTTACTGGTAACATACAATTCAAACTCGAGGATGTGATACATATGAGACTAGTGGTCCGCCCCGGCTTCGCCCGTGGTACATATTTCGCAATAAAAAGTAGCCTATGTCCTTTCTCGGGTATCAAAATATCTCCATACCAAATCTCATTCAAATTGGTTCAGTAGTTTAGGCGTGATTGAGTAACAGACAGACAGACAGACAGAGTTACTTTCGCATTTATAATATTAGTATGGATTATATTTTATTTATCAACTAGCTTTCCGCGCGCGATTTCGCCCACATTCTAGAAAACTGAACAAATTCAAACCTTCCTCAAAAAATAAAAGACCATTCTTATTTATTTAAAAAACCTAATGCGTTGCGTAGTTTTAAAGATCTAAACAAACATAAGGTCGGACAGACAGCGACAGCAACTTTGTTTATATATACTTAATCAAAGGGTAATTGGGATATGGAAAAAAAAACAACACATAATCTTATCATATTTTATTAAAAGTGAAAATCAATCCATAAAAATAACTACACTAAGGATTAGTAAGAGTACTTAAACAAAATAAAATATGTCAATCTTAGAAATTAACACAAATTATTGTTGTGCCATTGCTTTACACAATACACTTTATGGAGAATTAAGATAAGAACCCTATTAAGAAAATCAATTAGAAATATAAACTACCTATAAAACTACGACATTTTAAAACAATTTGTTCCAAAACAGTAAATTCAATCAACAAATGCAAGCCATTATGACTCATTTAACTTACATCATAAAAACTATTTTAACTTTGTGATGTCACATATTTACAACATGAACACGAAAAACAAATTTTACTTTCATATTTCTAAAATTTGGATAAGGCATTATTCTACATCTATAGACATTTAGGTCTTATTTGTAATTTACAATCTGAGAAATGCATATTATAGTTATGTAAACATTACAATCAGGGCTAATTATTGTGCACATATTTTATTATGAATCAAACTAAACAATAAAAGGTAATCGGCGATTCAATGAGACCGCACTAAAGAGAGTGCTTTAATGAATACAACAGCCATACCCGAGAAAAATTAGTTTAAGGCATTAAAAAATAAAAATAAATAATCTGTTAAATGTCAGGACAATCAATGTCAAGAGTTAAGTCACAAATTAATATAAAATTCAATTATTCATCCCAAGATCTTCGTTGTTGGCGCGACGGTTTCAGATAGGGGCCAGAAGACGGGGAGTTGGGGAATCTTTGCATGTATCTCTCCAAGCGCAGATATTTGACGGTTATGAGGCGTCCCTCGTACCACCAGCCGTGCAGGCTCTTATAGACCACGCCAGCGTCCGTCGGGCTCGCGCATTTCACGTAAACGCAGCAGGATGACTTCTCAATATCAATATGAAGAATGTTGCATCGGTCACACTTTTCCAGGATCACATCTTGGATGACGGTTCTTAAATTCGGATTGGTGTCGTTCTTCTCGAACATGCTACGGATTTTCAAGCAAGGGGTCGGTGAAACGGTCAGGTTGTTGACGGATCCTTCTTGAGTCTCAAAAGCTTGTCCTTGCCATGACGCACTGCGTTTGGGGCTATTGTGCGACGCTATCCATCTCCACACCCTGCAATCCTCTCCATCAACAGATTGAACCTCCATTCGCACCCTACTCTCATTTTTCTGAATGAACTTGACTGCAGCATCCCAAACTGAAGCCATTTTCTCTCTATTCTGGGGAGATATTAGTGTATCTCTCACATGGTCCACTGATATGTATGGCTCACCACTGTCTTCCGTCTCCTGAGATATAACATCAATGATCTGTTCTACCATGGAATAAATTTCTTCACTTTTCTTCTTTTGGTAGTTTAAATATAGTTTGTAGCATTTTTGTACTCCCAATACAACAACAGCCATGACTCCAATTATGATGAATGTAGAACCGGCTGAGTATAGCGTGTTGACAAATAAACATGACACAGGAGTAGATGGATCAGAGAGTGCTAAAGCGATACTGCCTTTGCTCCGTTGCTGTGCTACAACATCTGTGGTAGACAGAGGGCTGTAATCAACATCTTTACTATACAAATTCTTCAATTGAACAACATTAATTCCCCATCTAGGATTGTGTATCAGCAAAACTTGTAAGTTATTCAAATCCATGCGACATTGGCTTATATCAACAGCCTCCGCTCTTGCACTAGCAATATCAAGTATTTCCCTTTCAGTCATATATGGCATTACACCAGGCTTATTACATTTGTAGGCAGCTGCTCGAGTAGTTAATTCTGGATGTATGACCTTCAATAGATCCTTTGCATAGCTGACTTGTTCCTTGGGCACACAGTTAATACCAGGCCTGTTACCAGGGATGTTCAGTTGACATATTGGAATCACACTGTTTTGGTCGTCCACTACAGATGTTATATCATTTCTCTTAACCATGTACATAAAAAATAAGCAAAAAAAAAAAAGAGCAACCAGTGCAACCAGAGCGAGGGACACCATGTTATTCTTTAAGAATTTCTTATCATTGACTGCCTTGTAGTCTACAGCATCACCTCGAGATACTCCTGTTATATACGACCTGCGGGGCAATATTGTACTTCCGTTTGTTGTATCTCTGTCCAAATATGATGTTGTTTTCGGTGGGTCAGATTTGAGAGCTGACAATCGTCTTGTGAAATTGCTCAAATATGGGGATTCCGTCTCATCAACACTAGACAGTGAAGGCTGATAGTTGCTAGCTGAAGGTTGGAAAGTGCTCGCTGGTGGTTGATATGTACTTGTTGATGGTTGATAGTTACTTGCTGATGAATATGTTGATGCATAATTATTAATAGAAGACCTGTCTCCTAAAGTAGATGTCAATCCAAGCCGAGACCTTATTGAATTTAAATGATCAGACGATGAAAGTGAAGATGAATAGTTTGTAGAAAGGGAGGGACGAGAGAAAATAGATGATTTAGGTGGACTTGTAGATGTATCATGTGTCGGTAACGTGCTGGAAATATAGTCACTGGAGCGTGAGCTGCTACGGAACGGCGTTGAAGTTTTCTTATCAACATCAACATCACTGTCAGATCCGGTCTCATAATCATCCTGATCGTTGGCATAGGTGCGCGTTACACGGCGTGTAGTCACGGTTTCCACTTCTTCGTGTGTTCGCACAGGAGATTTTTCCTCTTCAGATTCGGAACCTTTGTCGGAACCACGCTTTATTGGCGAATCTTTTTTTACCGGCGTTCGTCTTCTACTCGTCACTGGCGGTAACATAGCACCACCAGTGGTCACTCGACGGTTCCGCTTTTCTTTAGCACTAGTTGTATCTAAATCTGACTCTTCACCACTAGAATAGCGCGCAAGAGAGCGCCTATTCTCCACTTTGCTGTCAACACTGTTTCGAGGCTTGCTTTTATTATCCAATACCATTTTTAACTTTTTGACCAAAGTTTTTTTCGTTGATGCCGTAATCGGCATAACCGGGAACCCATGCTCGGCTAGTTTTGTGCGAAGCTCTGCATCTGACATTGAATCAACTTGATCGGCCATTGTGAAATCTGCAAGAATAACAGGCGATTTTAGAACACTGAACTATACAATCACTTGTAAAATCTTTGTAGTAAATATTGTTTGTTAACCTTTCGTGTTTAATTCGGGCACATAAAATTACGTCAAGTATTACAAACTAAAAATTCACCGGCGCGTCATTCCACACGCGCTAAGAACGTCGTTACATTTATTAAAAAATGTTGCCAGTGACTTTAGCACAGACACAAGCACAGACGTTATTCATCATCGCATGTCGACCGGCGTTAAGTTGCCATGTGTTAAGTGGTAAAATTGTAATCATTTGTTTAAAACTTTTTAAAATTGTTAAAATGTATTTATTATTGCAATAAATTTTTTTATTTAAAAAATGAGCTATTGATTCGAGCGGCTCTCGTTTCCTGTTTTCAACTGTGGAGAGCTATTTATTTATTTATTGATTCAATACAAAAACGAGAATATGGTTAACAGGAACATAGGAGAGAAAAGGTTAATAATATTTGCTATATAAAATTTATAATAAGGTTTTAGTTTTTACAAAATAGAAACATTTCGTATTAATTTGATCCTGTATCCATAGGATAGTGAAGTTTTAGCAAGTAAAACAAATATGAAAAGTATCCATATTTGTTTTACGAGATCGAGGTTGTATCCTCTCGAAAAATTGTGAAACGTTATGCTACATTCACATAATCGCAAAAATCGCATCAATAGTAATAGCAAATGTACATATATAATATACATATGTGTAAATAGAGGACTATCGAGCTGCCTCAAGAGATTCGCGTATTTTTGTTACCGGAATCAAAGGAAAAAGGAACATGTAGTTCGCGTCAAAACTCGAATATTGTAACGAATGTTTCGTCGAGTCACGAAGCTCGCAGCGAACAGAACAAATAATCAATATTACTTGCTCTGTGGCTCTGTGGCGGACATAAATACGTAAATGAACCATAAAATATAATATACTGTTTACAATTTAACCAGCGTTCCCAACCGTACGATAATTATCGTACAAACACGATAATTTGGTGCCTACGTACGATGTACGATAGCATGTTATTATCGTACGCTGATTTTACGATAATTTCTATCAGGCAAAATTCGAGAATTTATATTAATTCACCCATACAAATATGAAATTTTGACGTGTTTCATATCGAACTTTCATGGGAACAGTGAAAATTTGTCAGATTGAATTTTAAACTTGGCGCGTTTATTGAACATAAAGTGGAAATGGAATCGGTTGAGGTCTGTAGTCTGTACCACGCGTAAAACCAAAGAGTATAATGAATATTAAGGCACGTAAAACGTTTGGGTTTCAGTGTCCCGTTGATTTGACAGAGGTAGTTAAACAAAGATTAACTATAGAGAACTTGCATACTTATCAATATTACAATTTATATGATTTATTTATTTATAATTGACTTTATTCTAAAAAGTACGATAATTTCGAACCAAAAACGCCTAATGTACGATAATTTTACGCCCCTGGTACGATAATCAGCTCACTTCAGGTTGCTAACACTGAATTTAACCCATTCTTTTTCTGAAGTTCAAACAATCAAACAAACTCTTGAGCTTAAAATATTAAGGATAGATTTACTTATCAGAACAAAATATATAAATATATTAACGCGACATTGACAAAAAGACTCTTCTTCTTTCTTTAGAAACACAAACAAAAAATTAAAATTTTGGCGGTAAAATAATGTGTTAATTTTTTTTCTTTCTTCACGGCAAGAAAATTGCAAGAAATGTAGTAAATTATTTGAATTTCCCTTGTTTTTTAGATAAACGAACGAATGATCATTAAAGACGGTTCTAGGAGCACTTTTTATTTTTATTTAAATTCTTAGAAATTTGCTTTCGTCATTCGTGAAACTTTAGAACATAGCGCAGCAGCAGGCGGTTAGTTTCGCCGAAAAGTTTTTAGGGAGTGGTATTTATTTAGCTTTCTTAAATTAAATTTAAAGTTACTAACTGTTAAGTATTTAGTTATTTGTGATATTCTAGCATAGCATATTACATAGGTCTATGTTATACTTTATATTGGAAACGATTTAGAGAAATTGGGTAACATTATACTTACGTTTTTGTATTCCGGGCTTGGCAGAAAATATCGGTGGTTTAAATATGCAAAGCAAATGTTTTTACTTTCATAACCATAATGATAGATATTAGATAGTATCGGAGATAAATTGGACATAGAACCAACAAGTTCCTGCTCTAAGACAACTTGCTGTTATTTACATTTTATTATTAGTTTATTCTGTCATATAAATGCCATGGGGTATGTATGGGGTTAATGAATTAAAACAAAGTCATTATCACATGAAGATTTATTTTGTAGCAAAACCAAACATTAAAAAACATCAACAAAATAAAGATTTTTCGAGATAGTCTTACTTCATTAAAATATATAATAATTGTAAACAGACCAAATTAAATAATATAGGTACTATTATATTTATTAAAATTGTTGTATATTATTTCATTATTTACAATAAATATTAGGCAAAAACCAGTTTAAATTAGTAGGTATTTTTTAAATTTATAATTATTGATAACATGAATAATGTAAAACTTATGACAGTCCATAAATATTTTTTATTAATGGTCTTCATTCCATTTCGATAGAAAAGATGGGAATTTAAATCCTCATTGAAACAGAGAAGAATTAAATAAGTACTTATCCTAAAGAATACTTTCAACTTATCCAACAATACCACGTTATACTAGTGGCTGTATCACATTCAACTTTATAAGTAAATTTAATGAACTATGAATGATACAACAACAGAGATGACTCTCTGTGCTAAAAATTACTTTTATTTTATGTATGTATTTTATAATATTCACAATTCAAATATCTTATTACAATATGTGCATTGTGCGCACAAAATAATCTTAATACTTTATGCATAGGTATATGAAAGTGGACTTGGTGTGCTAATTGTAAAATATATTTTGGCATTATTCAATTGATATTTCATTCAGTTATTTTCATCAGTTTATTTATAGAAACACATGTAAAAATCTCTTTTAAAAAGTGTCTTACATTACAACATTCACAATAAAAATCTGTACATAATTTTAAAAAATATTTTTTATCTTGACATTAGTTATATTGTTTACGGTTATAACAACAATCTGATATAACAATACAATAAATTATTTACAAGTAGTATCCTAAAATTTAAGCATGGGGAAATTGCCAGCCTCCGAAGGCGTTTTCCAATTCTTTGGCTACTGCTAAACATAGGCGGTCTTGATTTGGAGCTGCTATAACCTGGAAAAATAATATTTTATTTTATTTTATTTTATTAAGGCTCATTAGCAGCTGTACATCGATTGTTTTACATAAAAAATACACAAAAAATATAGGACATGATGGACAACTAATAAAAAATGAGCACTATATGCATTACAAAAATTAATTACATTTAATAAAATATAGTGGTATGTGTATATTACAATAATAAAGTTAGTTAAGTTTCCTTTAGTAATTAGCGTTTAGGAACGTAACTATAGCGCGAGTAAAATATGTGTGGGGATTACTGCGCATAAGTACCATCGTGCCTGTTAATGGGCAGTTACATCTGCAGCAGCCTGCTGTGATTATGCTTGTGAGGCATGTGTTGTCTGTGTGTGCATGGCGTAAGTGGATGTTCGTGTGCCCGTTTGTATCATTCGTCTTTGTATGTGTGGTGTGTGGCTTTTTTTTTATTGTGTGATAGGGAAGCGCTTGACCACGATCTCGTCTGATGATAAGCTGAGATGTGGCCTATGATGGAGCGCCCTTCCCTAGAAGGTACCCGTTCACTCTTCGCTTGAACTTCGGTTGTGTGTGTATATGCGAGCGTGCGGTGTATGTGTGTGTGAGCGTGCGGGGTATGCGTGTGCGTGTGTGTGTGAGCGCACGGGATATGTATACGTGTGTGTGTGTGCGGGGTATGTGTGTGTGTGTGTGTGTGTGTGTGTGTGTGTGTGTGTGGGCACGTGCCTGCACGGCGAGCGGCAGCGGGCGCGCGGGCACGGGCACGCTGGCGGCGGGCAGGCCCAGCACGTTGTGCAGCATGGTGTACGCGACCCCGGCCGCCCGCACGAACACGCGGCCGTGCGCGTGCGCCGGCCCGCTGTGCGCCGGGTACAGCAGCACGCCCGTGTCGCCTAGCAACCGCTGGAATACCGGACGCGTTTCATTATGTTGATCGGAAACGTTACAGTATTACGAAAATTGCAAGAAGAGACAATAATTCGTAAATAATTATAAGTATCGTCTTAGAAATACGTAGAAACCGAGAAAAACATGTTTACAATTTACATAAGAAAAAAAAAAGACGTGGCACTCGGGGACTGCCGCGGTAAAGCTATTGCATGCTATGCCTTCAAGCCACACCTCCTCGCCCGTCGGAGTGGGCAGCGTGAGGTTTTTTCTCGATTCGGTCCCCGCGCACAAGGCCCGCAATAGAAGCTATGCAATAGCTTAAAAATAATTGCTTTAAATATGACATGAATTTTAAAGGATCAATTAGGTAATCTGCAACACATCTAAAATATACCTTTGGCAAATAAAACGATTCATTTTCGTAGCGGTATGATAATTCCACCTACAATTTAAATTTAAGGCAAACACAAAACTATTAAATGAGCGCGTGAAGCGTACATTTTCAATAATATCTAATTCATTAATTCAACATTCTATTACCGTCCATTCACGCGGTCCTTCGAGCCGGATTGTCAATCTAGTTATTTAAAACACCACACAATTATTGGCTTTACATACCTGGATATGTTCCTTAAACTTTTCAGCTTTTTCTTGATAGTATTTAGTTCTATTATCGGGGATGAATAAATTTGACTTGTGTATGAGTGCGAAACCCAGCCCTTGAAGAGATCGAGATCCGAGACCAAAAACGTATTTTATCAGTTCCGTAAAAAGGTTTTTGTCTTGCTGAAATTCAAATTGTTATATTAATTTAAATGTAATATTCTAAGAATTAGTATCTTTAAAGCTTCACGCGTCCTACGTACATTATTTGCTCGTAACTAAATCAGTATGTTATAGTAGGACGCGTGAGAGATTAAAGACAAAAAGTGAAAAAAAAAAGTTTACCTTAGGATTAGCCGGGTCTTGTAGCATGTTTGGAATGTCTTTCATAGCGAAAAACACGGAGATGGACATCTCAACCGAATCGTCGAGATCTTTAAAATCATCCTGAAAAAAATAATATTATTACCCCACTCGACCTTGAGTATTACTCGTATTTTTTTATATTCATTGTTCTTACGTATTGGAACTAATGGTGTGTGTATAAAGTGTCAAATGGAACGTATTGCAATGAGTAATCTAATAGTGCGTGTAAAGTGTCAAATGGAACATATTGCAGTGAGAAATCTAATAGTGCGAATATAAAGTGTCAAATGGAACGCATAGCAAATAAGTTTAGTGTGTATATAATGTCAAATTGTAGTAATAGAAGTGAATTTGCTTGAAGTGTAAATTCAAATAAGGAACGTATAGGAGTGTGTTTGCCAGTTGTATATAAAGTTAAGCCAAGGGTATATGCATACCCTTATTGTATATTACTTATACATATAAGGGGAAGGTTATGATATATAAGTATATTATGTTAGTTGTGTGTGTATATCACTCACATAGCACCGTGTCGCGCCTTTCGCCTGCAGCGCGTGCGCAGCCCGGCGCAGCGCGTGCTGTATGTCGCTACTCACTCGGGACAGCGCTATTGATTTCGACGCTTCCGTCATTACGAACACCTGCAAATATTATATATTATATTAATATTATAGGACATTATTACACAAATCGACCTAGTCCCACAGTAAGCTCAATTAAGGCTTGTTGTGGGTACTAGGTGACGATAAATATAATATTAATTAATAAATACATATATAGATAACACCCAGACCCAAGAACAAATAATTGAGTTCATCACACAAATATTTGCCCTGACCGGGGATCGAACCCGGGACCGTCGGCTCAGTAGGCAGTTACTTTACCACTGCGCCAACCGCGTCGTCAATGTATCGTAGTTTTTGACGTGACAACGTCTTATAATTCGATAGAGCCGGTTTCACGCACGAAAAAACATGACTCATGCGGCGTTACCTCGCTCTGAGGCGTTCCATGTAAGGCTTGAAGTGCAAGCGAGAGCGCGGAACGTGCGACAAAGAAGCACAATCGGACGTTGTCACGTTCAACTATCGTCAGTAAGCCGACTTTACAGACAACCAATTTTTTTATCATATACATATTTTCGTTTTGAAGGCATTTCAAACTTTCCCAAAGAATAAAGATATAGAGTTTTAAGAACTGAGCCGAATTGAGCGGACCAGAAATCTTTCTTATTTTAGTGGATCCACTGTTATAAATGTGACAGTGATACCTTGGATTTGGATCCGATCATTTTTTATACAAATTTAAATTTACAAGAATTTGACTCTATAAATATGTCACCGAAGAATTTAAGCGCAGGAATATAACTTGAAACCGCTAACTACAAAAGAATCTATATCCACTATTGTACAATTTCCAAACCTACCCTCAATTTTGTGAAATCCACCGGTTTGTCCAGATCCAATTTCTTACACGCGTCGCCTCCCATGATATTCATGAGCAAGGGCAGATCCTCCGCGTGTCGACTCATGGGCCCTACCGCTAGGAACTTGCTGTAGTTCTCATCGTTAAGGGTGGGAATGTGACCCTCTATTGGTATTATACCTGGAATTTATTGGTGGTGTTATAGGTTTCTCTCATGTTATATTACTAAATTATTATACACTAGCGATCCAGCCCGGCTTCGCCCGTGGTACATATTTTGGAATAAAAGGTAGCCTATGTTCTTTCTCAGGGTCTAAAGATTATCTGTGCCAAATTTCATCAAAATCGGTCCAGTAGTTTATGCGTGAAAACCATACATACATACAAACCTTTCCTCTTTATAATATTAGTATAGAAGTATAGATAAACATAAATATAGACAGCCGCATGTAAATGCACACACGCAAACAAGCATCTTACTAATATTATCTTACTAATATTATGGTGGCAAACATGGGTTGTCTTGTTAAAGGTCTTGTACTTTTTTAAACACTTATTGTGTCTTGATCATGCTAGGCAATTGATTTTAATTATTAAAAGTTTAATTTTATTTTTTAATGCTAGCGATAATCAATAAAATTAAAGTAGACAAATCTGGACCCATAGTAATTAACCACAAAATTATCAAATCAATTCGCAGGATTTGACAAAAAAAAACTCAATCCTAAAATATAAAACATTTATCTATAATCTAAATAACCTACTTCACTAAATACATATAAAATACTAACCCGGGCTCGGTTTGTGTCCAAAAACGCCGCAGAAAGCCGCCGGGATGCGAATAGAGCCTGCGATATCTGACGACACGCTTATTGGTGACGCGCCACACGCTAATAGGGCCGCCTGAAAGTTCAAAAATGTTAAATACGGAATTTAAACAGAATATCAACACATGTGCTTTGTTCTTCATAGTACGTAGATTAAGATACTTTTATGGCGATTACATCCACTATATAAGATCTACTACGCATAAAAATCTTGGTAGAATTATTTCAAAGATGCACATGTAACTAACTAGTTACATGTTACTGAACTCAGTATCAGAACACATTTAAATCCACGTTGGTATAAATAAAAAATATAGGTAAAATTACTATGAATATCTTTCTTAATTCCAACGAAATGAAGTTTCTAAAACCATTTATTTTCCAGTCTGAAATTCTATGCAGTTAAATATTTGCTCTAGAAACAAACTTCTACTCCAGGTTGATATTTCAAATTGCAATCAAAAATATTTTTAACACAATAATCTGTTTGGTTAGTCTATTTTAAACTTTTAAACTAAGTTAAAAGCCCTAGAACTATCAATCAAGCTAGCTGACCTCTTTACTCGGGTTTAAGACCATAGACCAAACAAATGCACAAAGATGAAAATAATCCTTGGAAGGATATATTTGTTCAAATACAGTCACGCTTCAAGTACTCAATTTGCACACTATGTTTACAAACATTACATCATTGTCTGTTTATGAAATACTATAGGGACGGAGTTAGGTATCTAAGTGCTCTTTAACGATATTATTTATACAAATAATGAAATATATTTTAATGTAAAAATATTATCTTTTGACATATTTTTTATATCCAAAGTAAAGCAGTAGGTATAAAGTTCAAGTGTAGAGCTTTTCTCGAATATATCATAACCATTTCTTATGTAAGGGACAAGGGTCTAATCAAAACCAAAATTGAATACAATTTATTCAAAGTTTGTGACTTGAAATGAAAACTTGACATATTTCTGCTCACGACAACTAAGTTCTATTACTGAAATATACGCATATATCAAAACCGCATCAACACGATGTTAATCCAACTAGAGCAATAATTGAGTGAAGCAAGCGGAGCTCAATCAGTTTACCTGTAAATAAATTATGGTGGATACCGCATAAACTGGGACGGGAATACGTCATTGTATTAGCTTTTCTAATTTTACATGTTTACCTTTCCTATACGAACCTTGTAAATTTTTCAAACGTTATAATTTATTAGCTAATATACTTAGTCATAATAATCTTGATCTTAAACTGAAAACAAGACATAATTACTAATTATAACATCAAAACGTTATTGGATTCAAACTTTTCACCCTATACATAAATAAAGTTGGATTGCCGATTATATTTTAGTCTAAAGCAGGTTTAAGATCTTACCTCTCCTCCCGAAGAGCCTCCAGGCGTTTTGTTCAAGCAGTACGGGTTATTCGTGGTCCCAGAAAGCAAATTGGTGGTTTCCCACCCGAGGCAAAGTTCTGGCGTATTTGTCACTAGATAGGGAATGCCTCCAGCTAGTTTCATGCGACGAACCGCTTCCCCATCTTTGGTAGCCTTCCGACCCGCGAATTCTAGGCATCCTACTGCGTTTGATAGACCTAGGGATAGTTCTCATTGTAATTAATTCTTTTATTTCTCTGGGTAGGCAAACTTTACCAATATTATAAATGCGAAAGTGTATTTAAATTTATTTTTGAAAGTTTATTTGAAGTGATTCTACGATTAGATTTTTTGTCTTGAAGTAGTTAAGAGACTAGAGTCTAAAGAATGATATAGGGTATATTTCACCGCGATACAGGATGAGTTTACATTTTTAGGGTACTTTAAAGAGCTCCCAAAATTATAACACCTCCAGAAATCCTGACCAAGTAATGTAAAATTATTAACCTTCTAAAGAGCAACTCTCCTTAACAGTGAACGGGACTCCCAACAGTGGTTTATCCTTGAACAATTGCTCCACCCTTCCCTCCCGTCTAGCTTTACTGATCTCCAGATCTAATGCTCTGGCTTCTTCTAGAGCTGCACTACATCTATCATCGACCACGGCATTTAGAAGAAGATTCACTTCTTGAGTACGCGCGATGAAAGCGTGTGTTATTCTTTCACTTGTGAGCTGGTGGGTCAAAGAGTTAGAGTAAATACAAAAGCCTGAAATTTAATGTTTATTGCCATCAACATTTTGGACAGTATGATGTGTACTGTGTAGGTAATATAACGACACATGTTTTCCCAGGGGTGAAGTTCTGTGAATTATTAAAGCTATAGACAGAGAGTATATTTGGTAACATTATATTGTACGAGTGCACTCGTAAGCACTGTCCAATGTCGATATAAATCCACATAATGCATCGTTCGTTGAGCAGATATATTGTGGACTAAGTGATTCGAAATTTTCATAACTGAATGGGTACATAATACACATTATATTTGTAAAATACAATTCGCAAGCTCTTATAACAGTTCTTCTGCTAGTGTCAATTTATCTCGTTATGTAAATTAACTACTGACTAAAATGATATTGCTCAGGCAAAGTCTATTTTTACATCTGCTACCTATAACATTTTATTTTATTTGTAAATATGTAGGTATTTGCAACTATCGAATTGCCAATGCGGTTCAGCTACGAACGACGTTTTATTTTTTATTTAAATTCAATTCTGCATGTGAATTGTTCATCGTTTCAAAACAAAAGCTCGGTATGGCCGAATTTAGAATACAACAATTACTTATTGTTTCCATTCTGATTAAATTTTTATCCATGTATCGAATGGTTTGCAGTTTATTTGTATTGTGCATCGGTGAACGGGAAATATCCTGCAAAATGCAGAAGGACATTAGGTGAATAAAATATTTTCCACTCTGCAATATTTCCTCTGACAGGCCATGAAAAATATTATTTGTAATTTTTGGCCTACACGACTCGAACATAATATAATAGATACTATTTAATAACAAATGTTTAACACAACTTTATTTGAAAACTTATATTAAGACAAATTATTTTTAAAACAAGATAACACAAGGTGCAAAAAACAACACCATTATACATTTTATTTTCCTGCATCTAGAGTCTAGACTATGAACCTCATAGAATTAAAAATTTGTATAATATACGTATTAACATCAACACTTTTTGCACGACCCCTTTTTATGGATATTTTTATAGTGTAACATTATATCACAGGTAAAATGTTCAAACAAAAACAAGCTATACAACATTGTTTGTGCTATTTTAAAAATAAATATAAACAAGTAAAAATTGGGTGAGAATAAAAATAAATATCGAACCGGTTATATTGCATAATTGTAAACAAACTATTACGCTTTATTTTCAGTCCAAAAGAGAATGTACACAACACTTTTATTTCAATTGAAAAAAAAGTATGTAACATTGAAATACTTGTGAGCATATTATCTTTATATTTTTGATTTTTATTAAAATTTATGACTATTTACATAATATTGTTTACACTTTAAAAGATAGATTCGCAACACGCAATATATGTAGTAGTAATTTAGATCTTATTCTCGGAAGCTAAGATATTATGAATTATTTTTACTGGAGAGTTTCAAGAAAAAAAATTAGACCTAAGTATATCTTACCAAAGAGAAAGCATTAAACATTTACTCCCATAAACTAAATTCATTATTAACAAACATGCAAAACAACACTTTTTGTCGGGAACACAAAACTTCAAGCCGGAGTTAAATAGAGGGTACAAATTTGTATGGAAAACGAAAACTGTCGCTTGGTAACGTGAAGTGCATACGTAGTCGCGGGCGGAAAGCTGGTAAACATACATTACCTATTACACACAAAACGGAACGTGATTTCAGAATAAAAGCCACTATGGATTGGTACAAAACCCACGTAAAAACATATAATAATACTCATTACGTTTATTTTGTAATTTTTTGACATTATATAAAAACACTACTCATCAAGCATTGCCAGAATATGATTGACCCACCATGTAGCCAGCACCATATCGAGAAAACACGACTTGAATTTAATCATGCAACTTTCACTGCCAAAATTTATGTATTTCGTTATTTGAAAATTGTTCAGAATACACAATTAAGTATCTCAACAAAAAACTAAACCGCCTTAAAATTGTCAGAACTAGAGACAGAAGGCACCAGCTTTGAAATAGAAAAATAATTATTAAAATCGGTTCACTCAGCCGAAAGTAATGAGGTAACAAGCCCAAGAAAAATACAATCAAATTAAGAATCAGCTCCTTTTTTTGAAGTCGTTTGACAATAATACCTCTCCTTTCCGTATAGCAGCGGCCAGGTCGGTCGCGCTCCTCAGCAGGATGTCATCTTTGATTGGCGGCACTCGCTTGTTGTTGCGCGCTCGAAGCCAGAATATTGGCGTTAGGAGCAGGTTCAGTATGCGCAGGATCACGCCTATCAGCCGGACTCCAACCTCCATCCTAAAATATGTGCATAATTTAGTATCTGGATTAACAAAATTAATGTTTATTTATGAACATATTCATAACTCTAGCTATACACTTTACTGTGGTTGCACGGATACGAATTGAGGAAAAATCTACAAAACTCCCTGATGCGTACTATATAACAAATCATGTCAAAACTGATCTCAAACGATGCAGAACTTCTGGAGTTTTTGAAGCGTAGACAAAACAACTTAATACGTAAATATGACGTACATATACAGATTTATGTACTATTGTATGTAGTTACTTATGAAGATGCGATTTTATTCAAATTTTTGTGGGAAAATTTTCGTCAGGTAAAAATTGTTATGTCATAACAATAAATCAGTGTTCACGACGATACGTCTACTTAAGATGCACCGTCAGAGAAGGTCGAACGTGCTGTCCAAACAAAATTGTACTATTACCCTATAAGGAGCAGCCTCGCTCTGCCATCCCAGTGCGTTTATTTTACCACGCATTTCAATTGAATTTGTAGCTGATCAAAATATATATCGGTCGCTTATCATAAACATGCGAAGCTTTCGAAAGGAATATTTTGTGGATTAAATGAGACATACTTAAAATAAATAATAAATAGAATAGCAGCAACAACTTAAGTAGTAGACTGGTAATAACAGTATGACCAGTAAAGGTTCGATTTTTATAAACATCGGACAATGGTTTCAGTCTTGATATAATAATGTTTTTTTGTAAGTTAATACATAGGTTAATGTCTAGACTTGACGTATTAATTAAACGAATAAAAGAAACTACATCTATTTTATTTAAACTGAGACGTAAAAATTGTATGTGATAATTGTATACTAATAAATCAGTAAATTACTTCGAAATAAAGTCATTAAAAAAAACGTGTTATGAGTTGTTACATTATTGTGTAGTTAGGTATACTTAGTTTTTGATAATTATTTTCTATAGTCAATCCAATTGTTTCAGCTTTAGAAAGTACGAAGGACACAAACTCAATTCTTGGACAGTCGGGAAACCTTAAATACTATAATGTCTTTAATTAGTTCTTTGTCACAAAGTAAGTGAGTACGCTCAAGTGTTTAATATTCGTCGAAGGAAATTTCCCTTTATGTTACTCAAGCGTCACTTTTTTTACCTTCTTCTGTTACTTTACCGACTAAAGAAGCTTTTAAATTTTTAACTGAACGTAAGCCAGTACCTGACTACTGGTTTTACCAAGATTGTTTGCGCATTTCTTTTCTGATTTTTGTAATCTTTATAAATGGAAAAGGGTTTTGTCACAGAAATGCTATAACAGCAAAGGGAAAATTTGTAAAATAGAAAATGAAACTGCAAAAGGTTCTTTTTCTCTATAGGTGGTTACCTAACTTTACATCCTTAAATTTCAACAACCAAACGTAGTTTATTCAGCACAACTAGCTGCGCTCTGTAAAAATATTCCTCACAATGGCTTCATGTTTTTGACAGCCTTTATAATGTTATGTCAGAACCGGGTAGATATATTAAAGCTACCCTTTGAACCGAGTTTGAATTGAGTGCCGAGTGAGTGGAATATTTCAGCGACATGTTTTGTGTCAATTACACTGTTCGGTATTTCTATAGAGCTACAATATAGTAGTACCTACCCATCATAATGGTGATATGACTTATATACCCAAAGGGTAAAGGTCACCGCGCTACGGGAAAAGCGCTTATTTTATCGCGTATAATATTGAAAATGGAATAAATTGTACAGCAATAATTAAATAATTTGGAAAATCCAAAAGTGCACGCCTCATAATTTTTTTTTAATAAATATTTATTAATTAAGTATTATTTTTGTTTATTTAATAACAATTAAACCACATCGAAGCAGACCCTAAAAAATGAAAGGGTTCTATTCCTGAGCATACTCAAGCGTAAGAGAAAAAAAAAGACTCGATTAGTAAAGTATTTCGGTCGCTATCGTGTTAACAAGAAAAAGGATCCGCACATACAGACACACGGACGTCCAAGACAGAACTTTTTTAAACTGTTTTTTAACTAGTTTAAATAACAAAAATGACATCAAAAATATCATGAACGTTAAAAATAGTGTTTTTTCTTAATATGTGTGTGTATGTATTATCTTACAAGTGCAATGTATGATACATAAAGACATTTTAAGTTTGAAAAATCAGATGTTTTGCGCGAAGTGACAGTAGTACCCACCTCAACGCTTCGCTTATGAGGCGTGCAATTGCGAGTTCTTATAATTAAGAAAATAATCACATTTTACTGGAAATGTAAGGATTTTCCGAAGATAAATTTAATTTTTATATTAGCTACGATGTAAAACAGTTGGATGTGTTGTTAATTACAATAGAGTAGACAAAGCAAAATATTTACACTCCTCACATAATATGATCTCGCTTGTGAATTCACAACTTGTTGAGCGAGAAAAATAATAAGTCGTTTATTATAATAAAAGTTATTATGTTTTGCAGTACCTCCTCATTTCAATGCTTTAGTTGTATACGTAGTATATTATTATTAGTCTGTGGCTTTAGTATGTTTCTGGTTCCCTTTGGTACAAAACAAGCTTATTGCCATTTCTCATACTTTGGAGATAACTCTAGAGTCTATATCCAAGACGCTACAGTACCTAACAGTTGTATTTGTCTAGTGTCTACTGTTTGATCAACTAGTTACTAGGTAACTATTTTTTTTTTGACTATACAAAAGCGCTCCTAAACGAAGTCTAGTTGAATAAATAAATGTTTGACTTTGAGTTATATTACAATAACGGAAGCGACAAGTGCATGACCATTGTATGAAAATCGAATAAAATTTACGATAATAGGTCAAATGGGTCCTCTTTTTACGCTTAAAATTAACATAATTCAAATTAGCACAGTCGCAAAAATATGTGGTTATGTAATTTTAATTAAAAATAAAACACACTTGGTTTAATCAGACGAAGGCTTTTTTATTCTTTTATAGATAGTCAATATTTATTGCAATACACAAATAAACTAAATGAATAGGTACTTATGAAGTAAATAAACATTTTTTTATGTAATACTAGAGGTCCGTGGATACTTTAGTTTTTATATCATTATGGTGGTACGGGAGCTAGCAACGTTTTCGAGAGATGATTTTAGAACAGATGGTTTTTTGATATACTGCCTCTTGAGTCTTGCTATTTCGGTTAGAGTCCGGGCTGTCTGGCTGGCGGCAGTGGTTGCGTTTATTAGTGCGCTTCTTATCCGCACAGGAAAATATCCTTAACTTTATAGTAATTTTTAATCTTTTGCCTTTAGCTATCTAAAGGTAAAAGATTAAAATTTCTCGTTATCCAACAGATATAAATTTCCTATACTATGGTAACTTTTGCTTGCACTTCTTTGTACTGACTTCTGTATTGTAATTATTTGAGCGTGGAAAATTTAAGTTCTTGTCTCTGTAGTTCTACGTAATACAAGTTACAATAACAAGCAGCTTACATAACTTTCGAGCGCTGTATTTAAAAATGTTCAATACTATTTTTTATAAAAAGCGTGCAGATGTACTTATTTGTAAATTTTTCTAAGAGTTTTTTAAGACGAACGCTTTATTCTAAAAACGATTAACGATTTTTATCCTGAAATATTTGCAGGCAAGCCGTAGACGAAACTATTACATTACAGTAACTTATATATATTATAATTTGTTACGACTTACGATCTACGACGAAAAAATTGATGCATGCATAATCAGTTAATTGGCATATATATTATATACCTAGTACCTACCTACTATTTATTATAACAGAAATCATAGAATATTTTAATAGCACTAACGTAAAATAAATTATAATCAGTACCAACATAAACATGTCTTGTTATAACTTATAAGTACAATAAATAAATTGTAAATGAATTTCCATAATATCCATAAAACGTCGTAAGTTAGATGCTCATTCTTTAGCAAAATATTTAACGATGTTTTAGTTTTTTTATTTCCCTATAAATTAGGGATATGACCTCTATAAAAACGATGCATGTTTTCTGTTCTTTGGATTCATAAAACTGAAGTAGATTTTAATTAATATTTAATAATTATAACAACAGAGAACGAGGATGTTATGGATACAGAGTATAAACTATAAAGCATAAAACGTGAAAAAATAGGTATTTACCTACCTACGTCATTAAGCTAAGTTAGACAAACAAAGTTGAAAAATCTTTGAAAATTTCCGTACTGTATGTTGATAGTAGGGACTGAAAACATAAACCGCGTAATTAATTTAATTTTAATATTTAACTCTATTGGAACCATTTTACTAATAATATGAAATATAATTACGCAATATAAATAAATAAAATGGATCATGTAAGTACATAACTACATCTGAAAAAAAAGCATTCGAAAGTGAAACAGATTTTTTGTTTTCATTTGCACAACCTTGAACGAGATGTATCATTAATATTAAATGAACTATTTACAAAAAATAATGCAAATTTCTTAATCCATATTTAATTGCAGGTTTTTGGTATTATTAAGGAAAACAAGATTCAAAATAATATTAGGTTTTATTTTAAATCTTGTTTTTCTTATTTTAATAAATTAGGTCTTAAAACAATAATTATTCATGAAATGACTTTGAAAAAAGCCCAGTCCAGTTCTATAGATATAAGTTAAGTCCCGTGTATCCTAATGGAGTAGGTACGGAATTGATGCATTAAGATTGTGGTCAACATCTAAAAATTAAGATTGTGGTCTGAAAATAAATCTCAAGAAGTTCAAAGTGTTTTTCATTTGGCCCCGATCCTACATGCATACATCTGTTTTACTGATCGATTTTTAAGGGATAAGTAGGCGATCAGCCTTCTGTGTCCTGCCTATCTATCTAAATATGCTTTATAGAAATAAATAACATTGATTGAAATAAGTTAAACCACAATACAGCGGTGAATGCGGCGATGGATTCAACCCCAACCGGATGCATCTGCCAGCTTGCAATTGCGCATAATATTATCTATTTGCTAGATAAATAGCGTCTATAGACTATTCTAGGACCCCTATTCTAACTGTTATTATCTTATGTAAGAAAATGTACTGTCAAGTTGCAAGACTTGTCAGTTGTCGTCTTCGGAATAATAGCAGTCACTCCTAGAGTGGCACGGGAATTTAATATTAGGTAGCTTGCAGTAGTTTTATTTTTATTAAATTTCATTTCATTTCATTCAGACAATTGGATGGAAATAATAGAAAAAATTTAATAACTGAGGCTTGTTAAATGTATATATCTAACATTTAACAAACCTTCTACGTGAAATGGAATCCCGATTTGTTCTCATTTTGTGTAAAAAGTCAGATTAAAATATATATCTATTTTGAACTAGGTACCTAGTTATTTATTTGAAAGAAATTATTGAAGGATCCCAGATCACATTTGATTCCTATATTAATAAATTTTAAACCAAGATAACTAGATTAATAACATAATAACATAACATAATAGCATGAGAGTAGGTTATAGTAGAATCATTGTCCATATTACTACTAACGAATTATTGGGAAAAACAGGCAATGCATAATGCATTTCCATTTCAATTTTCATAAAATAAGTGATTTACGCATCATTATTCGTTTATAAACCTGGATTTATATTTAAAAAAAAAATTGTTTCATTATTCAAACTAACTACTTATTTATTTTATTTTACAAAGACAATAATAAATAGATTACAGGTACAGTGCGCTGCTAAAGAAGCCCGGAAAACACAAGTTTCGTAATACAAATAATACTTTACATAATGATGCCTTACCAATAATATAAGCCTTTAAACTTATTCGCACTATTATCTACAAATGGTTTTAAAATGAGAAAAGAATTTATGAAGCAAATATTCAGGGCAACTAATATATTTTCAGAGAATGTCTCGGGTAATGTAGATAAATAAATTGAAAATATATTCTGGCTAGCATATATTTTCCTTCTTGCAAAATAATAGAAGATATATTTCTAATTAATATTCTTTATCGAAATATAGGTCACATCACACATACATATGTCTATAAAATACTAAAAATCTTTTTAAATTCGCTTCAAAACTAATTACTAACTTTTAGATACTCACTTCAACAATATAACTTTTCCTGGCTGTATACAAAAAGGGCAAAGATAAGTGTTAAAAATAAACGCGGTAAAGGCGCGAAAATTGATAGATGTCACTGTCACAAAGCCGGCGGCGCGACTAAACTCCCGCTCTAGAGTCTAGTCGACGACTGGGCTCGCTTCATAATAAGTGAACATAAATACTACGGACGGGAAGCCAATATTTATGTTTAGTTTTTATTTTAACGAAACGTGATCGAGAACGGGGTTGGTAAACAAAATTTTAGCTTGCAAATTGCGGGTCCTTTCTGTTATTCTTGGTCGAGCAATTAAAATCATACCTACAACTACTTGTGACAAATAAAAAAAAGATTTTATAAACAAGGTCTACGCTTTGCATGTGTATAATAAATATTGACCAAACAAAATAAAATCTCTTTGAAAACACACGATTCTCTGATATTCTACATGGTATAAGCCATATTATCCATACTAATACATATTATAAATGCGAAAGTAACTCTGTCTGTCTGTCTGTTACTCAATCACGCCTTAACTACTGAACCAATTTGCATGAAATTTGGTATGGAGATATTTTGATATCGGAGAAAGGACATACGCTACTTTTTACCCCGGGACATTGGATAGGTTTTATCCCGGAAATCCCACGGGAACGGGAGCTATGCGGGTTTTTCTTTGACTGCGCGGACGAAGCCGCGGGTGGAAAGCTAGTACCATATAAAGGAAATCTTGGGAATGGAATGAAAAGCTGTTTTATAAACCAACTTAAAAAATAAATAAAATACCTACTACTGACGAATAGATTTTTTTCCAAACTTATTATTAAAAAAGCCTCTCCTTAAATTTTTCTCATAAATTGTTATCATTATGTAAACTATAAATTATGTAAGTTATAATTTAACGACACACGATTTTAGATTTTAATACGATTTTTAATATTTTATTTCATACGTGCTGTTCACTTCATGTTTTTTAATAAGCAATAACGATAGCTCTCTTCAAGTTCTACCAATACGGGCAATACCTATCTAGAAAATATTGATAGCAAGCTATACAATTTCAGCTTCAATTTAAAAAGCAATAATCCTCGTGACCTCGACCTAAAACCCTATCGAATAAGCGCAAGATTAAATTACCCGCGAATACCTGGATCGCAGTGGTGTTCCCTTTGACAGAAATACAGGACTAACTCAATATCCGATATCCGCACAAAGGTTGAGAGCTTCAGGGCTCTAATTACTTTTTCCGACTTTCAGTAGCGTCACCTTTACGTAATTGCTAAGGCTGGATTATGGATTGAAATCTTTGAACTCGGTATGGGATTATTTCTTCAATATAATTAATCTTTTTAGGATATACCTATGTTGTAGTTTCAAGGCGTGTGTTAATAAAGATTTTA